>NC_086324.1:115323000-115433000 GCF_036172605.1 Pelobates fuscus | reverse complement strand
GTTCTGTTTAATTAAGATTTTCTTATCCCCTGCTATGTTAATAGCTTGCTAGACCCTGCAAGGGCATCCTGTATGTGATTTAAAGTTCAATTTAGAGATTGAGATACAATTATTGAAGGTAAATTACATCTGTTTGAAAGTGAAACCAATTTTGTTTTCATGCAGGCTCTGTCAATCATAGCCAGGGGAGGTGTGGCTAGGGCTGCATAAACCGAACCAAAGTGATTTAACTCCTACATGACAGTGAAATTGCAGGGGAATGATCTATACTCTAAAACTGCGTTATTTAGCTAAAGTAATTTAGGTGACTATAGTGTTCCTTTAACTCTTGCAGTGTCATTTGCACGGAGCTTGTGTGCATATGATACCTCTGCCTGAAATGGTGCATGCACGGGTGCAGCATTTCTGTATTAGATGCCGACTTGTGCACACCATAGGCCTCATGGGGCTGCAAATACACAACCGCATAGAAGCACACGAGGTTAGAACGTTATTTGCTTCCATCCTCTTCTACATTCTTTACCCCCGTAAACACTGCAGTAGGGTTTATATAAGTAAAGTAACAAGGAAATATCACAACTTCGAAGTGACAATTCTGATTATCATACATCCTTTTTCAGAATTAGAAACTAATATCCATGTATTCTGAGGTGGAATGATTTATTGATAATATTGTGCAGAGCTTTAGTTTTTCACTTTGAATATTTTTTTTTCCAGATGGGGAGAAAAACTTGTTATCGTTGGTTCCCAGGTCTTGCGCAAGAGAACTTTAATTGGATGGGAAGGTGATCCTTCGTTAGAACTCCCAGACTATTCATATTGTATTCTTGAAAAAATAGGAAGGTCAAGATGGCAAGGGGAACTTCAGAAGGACCTGCAAGTAGTATTCAAGTATGTTTATACACATATAGTGTGTGTCTGCATATATGTATAATTTTGTTCTTTAACCCCTTAAGGACACATGACATGTGTGACATGTCATGATTCCCTTTTATTCCAGAAGTTTGGTCCTTAAGGGGTTAAGCCTTACATTTGCTATAAATGAATTGTTGTACAGTAGTGAAATAAAACATTTCTTGAATAACTCTAAAGTGGGGCCACTTGTCTCAAGAATTGTTGAATTCTAGGTGCATAAATAACATGTGTTGAGTGAATTAAACGGATAATATAGTGCCAGGAATACACAGTTGTATTCCTAGCACTATTATTCCCCCCTCCCTCACCTTATCCTAGCGCCTATGTCCCTCTGCGCTGGGTTGACTCTCCGACGTCCCGCACCGAGCTGGCTCTAATGTGCATGTGCAGCAAATGCCACATGCGCTTTAGACCTCCCTACAAAGGAAACAATCTGATGCTTGGTTTCCTCATTCAGAGCATGAGGGTGTCTACCGTCAGATACCGGACTAAAGGCCTGTTTCAATCCAGCAAGCCCTCTAGTGGCTGTCTGGTAGACAACCACTGGAGGCAGACTTAGAGCTGCAATGTAAACATTGCAGTTTCTGTGGAACTGCAATGTTTTACACTGCAGCACTAAGTGCAAAATTGACACTGTACCCAGACCACTTTAATGAGCTGAAGTGGTCTGGGTGCCTATAGTGTACATTGAAAGCCTAAACTTTTTAGGACACACCTCATGTGGCCACGCCTTATTATCCCCATATATACGCAATGCTTTGCAATTTCCAAAAAAAAAACCATCCAAAGTAAAACAAAAGAAAAAAACCCCACAAAGATAAGAACACTAAATTTGGTCAAGTTTTTGAGACTAAGTGCCTACTAAAAGACACTGAACACCTTTTTTTGAATCCCGTGGATAGTCTACTTTTGCAGATGGGTGGCCATGATGGGGATAACATTAATTCCTGAGCTTCCATACTGCCTCAAAGGATGAATAGGCACAGCAAATAAATATTGTCAAATTGTATCAATAATATGGGTAGTCTGTGTTTTTACGTATATCTAACGATTCAAATTCTCCAATCACACATTCTGTCAAAGCTGTCTCCTGTAACCAGAATTAACATCCTCACAGTGGAAATAGATTCTGTCAAAATTAAGTTGTTTTTCCAGACTCAAAAAGAAAAACATTGAACATTATGCTAGCTTTAGTGTACTAATAATCTAAATTTTAATAATGACAGGAGGCAAGTATCCCCCGCCCCCCCCCCCCCCCCCCCCCCCCATGGCTTCTATTGCTTTACCTTCCCTTGAGCTGGGTTAGCCATGCACTTATTACATGACAGGAGGCTTCATATTTTGCAGTTTTAACATTAAGGTATTAAAGACAAGCCGGCATGAGAAGACGGGCGGAAGTAAAATTTCCGAAAGGGGGTTTCCCGTTACCTGTCTGCCGCAACTAAAATGTCCGATAAGGAGGCCCCTGCCTCAAGGGCGGAAGAGGCTGCTGCACCCCGGACAGAGTAAACCCCAAATGAAGGGTTAAAAGCCATCGGACCAACGTGGTAACCGATACCCGCCCATATGTTCTAAAATAAGGCACCAACAATTGTCTGGATGAAGGAGTTTCAAGCGTGGTTGTTGCTGTCACGTAGGCTTGTAGTGTCTGGACCACAAAGTTGGGGTTCCGACGAAAAACCCCCCAAAAAACTGAAAATTGCAGTTGAATTTGACATGGTACGTCGGAATACCTGAAAAGTGACCCCTTCTGGAGAAAATGAGAAAGCGTCGATGTAAAAGGCCCGAACATCCGAAATCCAATGGAAATAAACTTAACACAAAAGGAGTGTAAATTTTGCAGTTAATTGTCGTAATGACAATTTATCGTGAGATCGGGGAACTAGGGTTGACTCTGCCACCGAGGTGCCACCAGGAGGATGGTCAATTCTTGCAATCTGATGTGATGGATCACCCTCGCAATCATTGCGAATGTTAGAAATTCATAAGCCCCTTTGGGTGGCCAGTTCTGCAGGAATTCATCTCCCGCGAAGCTTCCGGGTCTGGCAGCCAACTGTAGAAAATTGTCAGTTGCCGGTTGGTGCAAGACACAAAGAGAGAGATTCTGAGCAGGCCCCTCGATCGGTTCAGCAAATATGTGCAGATCCAGTTGCCAATCGCTGCTGTCTCTCCAGTGTCGGGAGAACCGGTCTGCTGTCAAGTTGGTTTCTCCTGTCCTGTGTTCCACCATTAACCTGATCTTGGATGGGAGGCAATACTCGAAGATTTCCTTTGTGAGTTCTGTCAGCGTCTGAGAGCGAGTGCCACTTAGGTGATTGATGTATCGAACTGCGGAGATATTGTCCATGCACAGTAGGATACAATAATCACATCTCCCTTTTGCTAGGTTTCAGATGGCGAAAGCACCTGCCAATAGTTCCAGGCAATTGATGTGCAGGGCAAGTTCTGCTGTCGTCCAGACACCGCCAATGGCTGTCTGTTCATCGGTGGCCCCCCATCGACTGGTGTCCAATTCTGGGACAGTCTGTCCATTCCATGCCTGCATACATTTGAGTCACCATCGAAGTTCTAGCCGTACTTCCTCTGTCAGGGGGACAGGTTGGTCGTACGTGGGGTTTCTCCTGAGGAAATTCGTTTTGAGGCGTTGCAAGACTTACCCCACATAGCTTGATTAAAAACTCGGTTTAAGGGTTTAAGATACATATAAAAGATGATAAACAAAAAATACAGTATAGTGCAGATGGTACATAAAATGGAACATAATATATAGTATTGAAGTCAGGACACTCAAATTTCAAGGAGCCCGTGTGTGAGTACTGAGTCCGTAATCAAGCTGGTATGCTTTTATGGCAGCACCACACCTCCAATACATTGTAAAGGGAATCTCAAAAAGGACACATAAGAGACAAGCCAATATGTAGTCTGTTAACCCCTTAAGGACAGAGCTTCAGAAGCTTGTCTTTCACTTAATGACTACGGCATTTTTTGCTATTTGCGTTCAACTGCAATTTGCATTTTACTAATTTATTGCACCAACACATATTATATACCGTTTTTTAAAGGACAGAAAGGGCTTTAATTTGATGTAACACATATATATATATATATATATATATATATACCGTATATACTCGATTATAAGCCGAGTTTTTCAGCACATTTTTTGTGCTGAAAAACCCCAACTCGGCTTATACTCGAGTCAATAGTCTGTATTATGGCAATTTACATTGTCATAATACAGACTGGGGCTGCAGAGATGTTACTTACCTCTCCTGCAGCTCCTGTCAGCTCTCTCCTCCTCCGCGCCGTCCGTTCAGCACCTCGGTCAGCTCCCAGTGTAAATCTCGCAAGAGCCACGGCTCTCGCGAGACTTACAGTGTGAGCTGACAGAAGAGCTGACCGGACGGCGCGGAGGAGGAGAGAGCTGACAGGAGCTGCAGGAAAGGTAAGTAACAGCTCTGCCAGCCCCCCTCTCCACCCCACTGAACTGCCAATGCCACTGGACCACCAGGGAAGGAGAGCCCCCCTCCCTGCCATGGATCAAGCAGGGAGGGGGGAAGAAAAAAAACATTAATAAAAATAAAATAAATAAAATAATTAAATTAAATATAAAATAATAATAAGAAATAATAAAGTATGAAAATTATTTAAAAAATAATAATAAAATTGCCCACCCCCCACCAAAGCTCTGCAACACACACACATACACACATACACATACACACACTGCACTCATACACACATACACACATACACATACACACACTGCACTCATACACACACGCTGCACACATACACATGCTGCACTCATGCACACATACACACGCTGCACTCATACGCACACGCTGCACTCATACGCACACGCTGCACTCATACGCACACGCTGCACTCATACGCACACGCTGCACTCATACGCACACGCTGCACTCATACGCACACGCTGCACTCATACGCACACGCTGCACTCATACGCACACGCTGCACTCATACGCACACGCTGCACTCATACGCACACGCTGCACTCATACG
This sequence comes from Pelobates fuscus, assembly GCF_036172605.1. Lineage (NCBI taxonomy): Eukaryota > Metazoa > Chordata > Amphibia > Anura > Pelobatidae > Pelobates > Pelobates fuscus. The sequence continues at coordinate 115,428,056 of NC_086324.1, read as the reverse complement.
CACACGCTGCACTCATACGCACACGCTGCACTCATACGCACACGCTGCACTCATACGCACACGCTGCACTCATACGCACACGCTGCACTCATACGCACACGCTGCACTCATACGCACACGCTGCACTCATACGCACACGCTGCACTCATACGCACACGCTGCACTCATACGCACACGCTGCACTCATACGCACACGCTGCACTCATACGCACACGCTGCACTCATACGCACACGCTGCACTCATACGCACACGCTGCACTCATTATACACACACTGTAAATAAATATTCAATTAATATATATATTTTTAGGATCTAATTTTATTTAGAAATTTACCAGTAGCTGCTGCATTTCCCACCCAAGTCTTATACTCGAGTCAATAAGTTTTCCCAGTTTTTTGGGGTAAAATTAGGGGCCTCGGCTTATATTCGGGTCGGCTTATACTCGAGTATATACGGTATATATAAATGCTTATTTATTATAAAAAAAATACAGAAATATGCAAAAAAATGAATTTTTGTGTTTTTTTTTTTTACAGTTTTTGCAATAATAATGTGTACATAATTAGTGCAGGTTAAGGAAAGTAATTAAAAATAAATTCATTTAGTAGTTCTGAATTACAAAATATATAATGTGTCTGGGATTTTCAGTTTTTTTTGGTAGTTACAGGTCACAAAGCACAAGGAGTAAAATAAACTTTTTATGTGGAGCGATTTTAGAATTTGGTATGTTTGTCTTGTAAGCCTAATAGCCATAAAAGAAAACAAAATTGCCACACAAAAGTATATATTTATATAAAGTAGACACCACAGGCTATTTACCTAAGGTTGTTTTGACACTTTCTACATAGCCATTTTACCGCCAACCTCTGCTAAATATTGGAGTAAAATTGTGTTTTTTGGGGTTTTTGGCACACAAACTTATAACAAAGAACTTCTCATGTGTATTTTGTAAAGTTGGTGTGTGCTATCCTTGTACAAAGTTTTATTATGTGTTCAGTTACTTCTGCTGAGTACAACGGTACCCCCATTGTATGTCTTTGGCACTATTTCGTGAAGCTACAGTGCCATATAGGAGACCTGTCCTTTTCAGTATTCACAGTAGAATTTTGAGAGACGGATTTAATGAGCCTATGCTTCCATTTGGGGTATTATAGTAGTTTGACTGTTCAAAAAAACCCCACAAAGGCCTACTATTTGTAAAAGTAGACACTCCAGGGTATCTCATAAGGTGCATATTGTGCCTTAACATGCCCCCATTTTTTTACCATTACATGCCAAAGTATGTGGTAAAAAATAATTTTGTGCATATTTTACATACGGATTGCATTTTTGCTGGGCATTTTGTATATTTCATGTGTGCCACTAAGTTCAAACCCCCCAAATTATGCTCAGCTAAGTCTTCTGAGTAAAAGGACACCCCCATTGTATGTCTATGGCACTATTTTGTGAAGCTACAGTGCCATATAGGAGACCAAGCCATATCAGTTTTGACCGAACTTTGAATTTTGACGCCGGGCCTATGTGCAATTTCCAAGCATCTTTGCAGGTTTTAAATTCAAACTACCCCACAAAGGCCTACCATTTCTTAAAGTAGACACCCCAGGGTATTTCAAAAGGCATATTTTGAACCTTAGCGTGGGATCATTTTTCCGCTAGCGTGTACCAGGTGTAGTGGTTATAAGCGTTTTTTTCTGCCTTTTTGACACACAAAGTGAGTTTGCACAGTATATTTTGCAAACCATATGTGTACTACCACTGTATAATACTTCATATTTTGCTCAGCTATGTCTGCTGAGTACAAAAATACCCCCGTATGTACCTTTGCCAGGTATATGTGGACATCGGAGGGGCACATTTGGGACACAACCATTCCATTTTTTTTTTCAAACTTTAAATTTTTACGCTGTGCCCATGTCCCATTTTAGAGTATTTTACCAGGCTATATAAACCAAATACCCCATAAAGCCATACCATTTCTTAAAGAAGACATCCCAGGGTATTTCAAAAGGCATATTTTGAACCTTAGCGTGGGATCATTTTTCCGCTAGCTTGTACCAGGTGTAGTGGTAATGAGCGTTATTAAATGTATTTTTTTACTTTTTAAAACTATTTTTTAAACTTTTGTTTTGATTATTCATTTTTTTAAAGTTTCCTAAACTTTCGTAAAACTTTTTTTTTTCTAGATTTAACCCACCCCAGCTAGCAAAATATTTAATTATACAATATTTAAATTAGTTAATTAAATACATTTAACCCCTGAGGGTTAAAAAATAAATAAAAGTTAATCGTCAGGAGTTAAAAAAAAAAAAATTAGAACAGTATAATACTGTGATCTGTATTTTGATCACTGTAGGCAGTGATCGACTGGCAGGGAAGGGGTTAAATTTGGGTTAAAAAATGGGTAAAGGGGGGTGGGATTTCAATTTTACTATTTATTTTTTTTCCACCAGGGGGCAAGATCACTGAAGATCTGTTTCCCTGCACTTCACACAGAACCAGGAAGTGCAGGGAGGCGGAGGTGAGTATAGAGAGCACATGTGCCCTCTCAGACATGCTGTCAGAGCGGGCACATGTACTGGGGCAGCCCGATCCGGTGCTCCCGGTCTGCCTCTAATGCAGAGGCAGACCGGAGCACCATTAACCCCACGATCGCAGCGATTGCGGCGATCTGGGGTTAATTTTAACGGGTGACGGACGAGGTCCGTCACTCGTCATTAACGCATTCCCCTGAGTGACGGACCTCGTCCGTCACTCGTCGTTAAGGGGTTAAAACTGGGGGTGAAGGTGTTAATAAAATAGGGGTCTCACCTTATTCTGAGCCTAGCAATCCTGACTCTGAGGTGTGCGTTTACTGTGCCAATTTAGTGGGGATGGCACTATCCCTATGAATATTCCCGGAAGCTCCAAAAGGACTTGAAACTGCTATGTTTGCATCTGAAGGGTTAGAACCCGAGGGACCTTGCACCCAGACCACTTCATTGAGCTGAAGTGGTCTGGGTGACTATAGTGTCCCTTTAAATCACTGTTTCTGTTTATGCAGCTCTTTCTACACCTCCCCTGGCTCTCACTGACAGAGCCTGCATGAAAAAAAAATTGGTTTCACTTTCAGTCAGATGTAATTTACCTTAAATTATTGTATCTCAATCTCTAAATTGAACTTTAATCACATACAGGAGGCTCTTGCAGGGTCTAGCAAGCTATTAACATAGTAGGAGATAGTAAAATCTAAATTAAACAGTGCTTGCAATAAAGGAAGGCAAAACATTAGATGAAGTGTTTAGGAAGGCTGTGCAAGTCACATGCAGGAAGGTGTGACTGGAGTGCATATTGAAAGCGATTTAACTCCTAAATGGCAGAGAATTGAGCAGTGAGACTGCAGGGGCATGATCCACACACCAAAACTGTTTCTGTAAGCTAAAGTTGTTTTGGTTACTATAGTGTCCCTTTAAATAAAACAAGACAAGCCCTAAGTGTTAGATACACAATATTCTGACCTGACTTGTGATGGAGCAGCAAAGAAAGAGGAAGTGCCTCAGATGGAGGGGCATGTTATAATATCTGCCTGTTTTTGATTGTTTCCTTTTTTTCTATATGTTCTTTGCTGCTATGGAGTAGTAAAGGAAGTTAATGCAAAATATACAATCTCTCGTCATGTAATAAATTCTATTGCTTTCACCAAATATCTATCTTAGCCAATCCTAGCTAACTATATCCCTCCCCTCCCCTCCTCCCCCCCCCCCCCCGTTCAGTTTAGTAACTGAAGGGGTGATGCCGTGGGAGGGGGGAGCAATGGAGGGGGGCACTGTTGGAACCTGTAGTGCCAAGAAAACTGCTGAACTGGTGGTTTGTTTTTCTTTTTACAGATAGGTATTATATATTGTAACGAAGGCCATAACAGGAAGCTTATCCTCTTGCTATAATAATGGTATATTCAGTTATTTAGTTTGTTGGTCTCTATTATTGTAATGTGTGCTTTGTGTTTTGTTTTGTTTTTTTAGAGTTGATGCAGGAAAAATCCATTATCTAAGACGACCACTGGATAAAAATGCTCTAATAACAATGCAGTCACATGTAATAAAGCTATCAAATGGGATTCAGCAGCATTCATTACTTTTGCTCCTGAAAAAATTTCATGTTGACAGGTATAGAGGATAACCGTTCAGTGTACATGTTTGTTTTTTATGAATGTTGTGGAATTTTTTTTTTTTGCCTTTCTTTTTTCAGTTTTTCCACACACGAGAAGGATTTGGGAATTGTTATAGACAACAAATTAGGCAGCAATATGCAATGTCAGGTGCTAAGGCCAGTAAGATTTTGTCATGTATAAATAGGGGCATACATTCTCGGGATGAAAATATAATTTTGCCTCTTTATAAATCGCTGGTAAGACCACACCTTGAATATGCTATGCAATTTTGGGCACCTGTTCTAAAGAAAGATATCATGGCACTAGAAAAAGTGCAGAGACCAGCTACAAAATTGATAAAAGGAATGGAGCATTTTAGTTACGAAGAAAGGTTAAAACATTTAAATCTCTTCAGTTTGGAAAAACTGCGCCTGAGAGGGGATATGATAACATTATACAAATATATTCAGGGCCAGTACAAACCATTATCTGGAAATCTATTCATAAACAGGGCTATACATAGGACACGAGGTCACACATTTAGGCTGGAAGAAAGGAGATTGCATCTAAGGCAAAGAAAAGGGTTTTTTTTTTACAGTAAGAACAATAAGGATATGGGATTCTCTGCATGAAGATGTGTTTTTTTCAGTCTATACAGATGTTTAAACTGCAATTGGATAAATACTTGCAAAAACATAACATACAGGGATATAATTTCTAATTAGTGGGGTAATAGCTGCTTGATCCAAGGAGACTAATGACTATTTTGGGGTCAAGAAGGAATTTTTTCAGAGTTTGTTGCAAAATTGGAATCACAGACTAGGTTTTTGCCTTCTTTAGGATCAACAGCAAAAACATATGTGAGGAAGGCTGAATTTGATAGACGCAAGTCCCTTTTCAGCTATGTAACTATGTAATTTCAATTAAATACATTAATCTAGAAATACATTAGCCTAGATATGTATCTTGTCCCCTGCGACATCACTCAAAATTGGGTCCCTGTGCATTTTTTGTGGAACTGGAATATCATATTCTTCCCACCCTCTGACATTGGAAAGAGGCTAATGAAAGTTCTTTAGCAAAATTGCTATTTAGTATTATTTATAGATATGCTATATTTCAGTTGACCATGTGTAACAGGCAAAAATTCAAATTGGGTTGTCAAGCTAAAGGCACAAATATAATGTAGGTACCTCTATGAGCCACTGGTATACAACCTGCTATTGAATGTCTGTGCTTAATTGACATGAATGCTTTAGTGCCATACTTGATTGCTGATAACGAAGGTGTTAATTAACCCTTCCCGACTGCGGTCGTACCAGGTGTCGATATGGTCGATAACTGCCTCGGATGTATCTGGTATGTCCGTGGCAAATCAGAGCCATGTACTCCCCTAGACCGGCGATCCTTGTCAGGGGGGGACTGCCCGAGACCTCAGCAGTCCTCCTGCAGCAGCTCTGTCCTCTCTGGAACTCCAGGGCCATGTGATCACCACGATCACCGTAAAATACTGTAAAAAAGGGTCAAATGTTCACTAGTGACTTTTGTATGGAACATGCATGGATAAGTTCCAAAACACACAATAGTCTTTGTTTAAATAGAAGAAAATATTAAAAACCTGTCTAAATAGTAGAGTAAAGAAGACAAGTACCAAGGGTATTTAGGTGGAGCTTACTTGTGATAGCTCAAACTCACCATGAATACTTCTAATTCAGTTCCATATTCGACTAAATGTTTTGCTACTATATCACTTTTTGTTTATTTTTCATAGGAGAAATAAATACGACATACTTACAGAAAAAGTAACTGCCAAATTGAGTGAATGCAACAACCAGATTGAAACTCTGTTGACCATTAGAGAAAACCTGGTATGTTCCAATGTTTTTGTTGGCTAAAAGTGTAATTGACTTGGGACATGTATAGAACAAAGTGACCTGCATAGTGAAGTCTTTCAAATGATATCCCATGCATTTCTTAAGTAACACCCATTTGAATTTTTTTAAACTTGATTGATTTTCATGTTTTCTTTTCCTTGTTTTTCTTTTAGTCCATCAATGAGCGAAACTTTAAACGACTGTATCATTACATGGCAAGCGCTGGGATTGTTAAAATAATTTCTATGCCATTACATGAACTGCATCCATTTGCAGGACCCTTCAAAACTAAAAAAGGTGCATCTAAATTTTATGTATATATACTTAAGTAGGTGGTATGTGTATTTTGTGCTTTTTTTTGAGTCCTGCAACAGTAAGATACCCTTGTTGCAATATACATGCCTAGCTTGACCATCCGGTTAAAATGTTGCCAGATCGACTATTTATGGTGGAATAAAGGGCTATATGTATTTGGTGTTGCAGAGTTGCTTGTGAATCAATTACCTACATTGGGGTTTGAGTAAGCACCCTGGAAAAGTCCCATATATGCATCTATATTGAACTTTCTAAACCTCTTTATTTTACACAAGATCTATTATTTTTTTTTTTACCCCTGTAGAGTTTGACAATATATCCATGCTGACAAATTCTTTGTTATTGTAGGGAGCTTGTGCCTGCTATTTGCCAAGTATGATCAGGGATGTGGAAATATGTCAATGTATATAAATGGGGTGAATCCTATTAGGGCACAAAAATGGCACATCATAGTGCTAAACTGCGTGTTCTCAATATTTGGATATAAGACAAATAGACACTCACAATTTTAGGATGTAAAATAATGCCTTCAATATATATGCCAATGCAGGTCTGTTGAAGATCCTGGAAGATTGGTCTCTTCAAATAATAAAAGGAAATGGCAAAATATCCAGTTAAGAGGCAGCCCAAATAGAATGTACAAAAATGTATTTAATGACTCACATAAACGTAGACAGATGTCAGCATAAAAGTAGTCCTACTTATTTCATCCCGTTCAGGGACAGTCCAATATTAAAACAATTATAAAGTCCCGCCCACCCAATCAAGTCATTAAATATCTTCCTTCCTGCTTGTAGACTTCTTCTGATAGGCTCTTTGAAATCCGTTCAGTTGTTCTCGATCCTCACTTTACTTCCGTGTTTCGGCTTTCTGATGTCATCACGCGATGACGCCTTGCGGTTCACATATGTGTTCCACCATTAGGTGTCTGGATCTTCCGGAGTGTGGAGCTGCGTTCCATTTGCATTCCATTCCTTAGATACTTCAGCTTCAAAATTACTCAAAGTCCATCATTTGAACGACCTGCAAATTGTGGAAGAGAAGGGTGGTGTGAGGATATATTGCATTATACAAGTTAATTACCGTATATACTCGAGTATAAGCCGAGTTTTTCAGCACATTTTTTGTGCTGAAAAACCCCAACTCGGCTTATACTCGAGTCAATAGTCTGTATTATGGCAATTTGCATTGCCATAATACAGACAGGGGGGAGAGTGGGGCTGGCAGATCTGTACTTACCTTTCCTGCAGCTCCTGTCAGCTCCCTCCTCCTCCGCGCCGTCCGTTCAGCACCTCGGTCAGCTCCCAGTGTAAGTCTCGCGAGAGCCGCGGCTCTCGCGAGACTTACACTGGGAGCTGACAGAGGGAGCTGCACAGACCGCGCGGAGGAGGAGAGAGCTGACAGGAGCTGCAGGAAAGGTAAGTACAGCTCTGCCAGCCCCCCCTTTCCCCCACTGAACTACCAATGCTGGACCACCAGGGAAGGAGCCCCCCTCCCTGCTATATATCAAGCAGGGAGGGGGGACGAAAAAAAAAATATAATTAAAAAAAATAATAATAATAAATAATAATACAAAAAAAAAATAATAATATAATTTTTTTTTTAAAAAATAATAATTAAAGAATAAATAATATAATATAAAAAAAATTAAAAAAAATAATAATAATTAATAATATATTAAATGCCCACCCCCACCCCCACCAACACACACTGCATCACACACACTGCATCACACACACTGCATCACACACACTGCATCACACACACTGCATCACACACACTGCACTCACACACACTGCACTCACACACACTGCACTCATACACACTCTGCATTCATACACACACACTGCATTCATACACACACACTGCACTCACTCACACACACTGCACTCACTCACACACACTGCACTCACTCACACACACTGCACTCACTCACACACACTGCACTCACTCACACACACTGCACTCACTCACACACACTGCACTCACTATATACACACACACTGCATTCATTATATACACACACACTGCATTCATTATATACACACACACTGCATTCATTATATACACACACTGGAAATAAATATTCAATTAATATATACGCACACACACTGCACTCATACACACACGCACTGCACTCATACGCGCACTGCATTCATTATATACACACACTGTAAATAAATATTCAATTAATATAATTTTTTTAGGATCTAATTTTATTTAGAAATTTACCAGTAGCTGCTGCATTTCCCACCCTAGTCTTATACTCGAGTCAATAAGTTTTCCCAGTTTTTTGGGGTAATATTCGGGTCGGCTTATACTCGAGTATATACGGTACATATAAAAAGTTTAACAGAAAAAACGAACAGAATGTTATACAACCAAATAATCTTTTTCATTCTTCCCCTTCTCATCTGGAATATCCACATTATACTGGGTGCTTATTATAATCTAATAATTAACCATCTAATAATTTACTATATGTTAATTGTGTGCTAATATATATATATATATATATATATATATATATATATATATATATATATATAAAAGTCCTACTGAGACTTTTAGAGTAATATTAATTTAGTGTGTTGACATCCAGATGAAAAATGGAAGGTAAATTCTATAGCATCACATATCTACTTAGAATTCCCCAAAGGTGAAACCATATTTAAAAAGTGAATAGGAAATAGACAAGTTAGTAGGTTCAGGTATTGGCAAAAATGTGTCAAAAAATCTGTATGAAAAAATAAATAAAAAATAAAAAAAATAAAAATATAAAATTAAAATAAGAATAAATAAAATAAAGTGAAATGAAAATTAAAAAAATGAAATTTAAAATATAAAAAATATAAATAAGAACCGCCGAACTTAATGGACGCACATTGAAAGTGCTCCTCCGGACCCACTTACAATCCATTGCAATCGGAGAACAACGACTGATATGGGCAACCCAAAAAAGCACCCTCACACCCAGGGGCAATCGGGGAAGACGCCTAATGTGAAATCAGGATCTTCAACCCGTTATTTTAAAAAAACACTGACTGGGTGACGGAGGCCGCGGCCTCGAGTATGGAGGGAGCAGAATCTCACTCGGGCTCTCAACCTCCCAGCCCTTACTACTCAGAAAGCTCACAATCAGCAGACAAGAATGATGATATGGACATCAGGCAATTAATAAAGTACCTACCTTCAAAAACCGTCATCCAACATATGCTGAGCAAGCTTGAAGTTTTTTCCTATCCAAAATTGAGGAGATGGGCTCAGACGTCCAGCAACTTAACCTGCTGGTTACGGACCTGGAGGAAGAAAGGGATGTGTTACAAGCTCAAATGACCAAGATTCCAACTACTTTAGACTCCCACATTCAAAACTGGGCATCAACACAACGACACATAGATGACCTCGATAACAGAGGTCGCAGAAACAATTTGTGAATCAGGGGGATCCCGGAGACCCAGGGAGAAGACGTACTACTTACAGAACTCTTCAACCTGCTATTGGGAGCTCCTAATGAAAATCTAATACTACTGGATAGAGCACACAGATCGCTTCGCCCCAGAGGTCTGACTCAAGATGCGCCAAGAGATATCATCTGCAGGCTCCATTACTTTACTGTAAAAGAAAATGTGGTGAAAGCCTTAAGAGACATCTCACAACCACTGCTTTTTCATGGCAACTCAATACAATTTTTTCTGGATCGTTCGTGGTACACCCTCCAAGCGAGGAGAGCTCTCAAACCTATAACGGAGCTTCTAAGAAACCGCAACATAAGATACAGATGGGGATTCCCATTTGCGCTAGTAGTGGCATCAAAAAGGTCTGTGCATTCTATTTCAACTATCCTAGACGTACCACCTTTTCTCAGAGCCCTGGATCTGCCGGACACGCCAGTCATAGACTGGGACTCTCCCCTGCCGAACCAAGACACACTGCACTCCTCACAACGGCAGAAATGGATCACACCGGCTAAGAAGAGGCGCACCGACCAGAGGTTCATTTCTCCGAACCGAAGGCATATGAATACTCCTGTCACTCATACTCCTCGAAGAATGCAGCCCAGAATCGGTCCTCCAGATCAACCTGTACAGATCTAATCTACCATGATCTCTGCAGATGCATTACCATCACCCCAGCAGCGACACTCACACAACGACCTCGGCCTTACCAGCAAATGCATAACAGAGACAATCTTTACTTACCGGACAGAACGGTCACTTCTGTTATGCCTAAATAAATCTCTCACAAAGGAGAGATTGGGGGCACACCCGAAAGATGCATTATGCATGAAAGGTGCTGCCGCAGTGACCAAAATTCATACAGAAAAACTAGTTACGGCGCACTCAGACATGTAAAAATTCACAACTAAAAAGGCTACTCTAAAACGCCTATCTAAGAGAATAAATATGGGGATTTAGTTCCACCATATGGCCATATGATGTTAAGCCCACTACTGCTTCAAAGTACCCCAATATCAGTGGGTCCTACGCTAATAACAAAAATGTGGGAGATAAATTAAATAGTACTAGTGCTAAACATAAGCAACAGTGTATTAAATTAATTTCTTTGTAAGAGCAAAGTGAGTATACAATAAAGAGTGATAAAAGCAATTAAAAACAGTGTAACAACTAAACAATTAAAGTGTTGGTGCTTGAATGAGTATACTCACGTTTGCAGATAATATCTGTGCTGCATGAAGAAAATAATAAAAGTGACATGACTAAAGAAATCTCTCAAGCAAACCTATCTCCCCAGCATACTACTCACAAGAGACTCTTACTACACAGACTTACGCCTGGAATTCCTTACAGAGTGGTCTGGGATTATCGTAAGCGCCAGGTTGTATATCCCTAAGCATTTGCCATGAGTTCTAACATATCCTTTGCAGATTTGTCCCTAATGTATTAAGGTCAATACGATGTTGTTATACTTTTATTGTGATAACCTTAGCCCTTTCGGCGGTAATTACACTGTAGTGTGTCAATGTGATATAGGGATGCTGATAACTGTGCTCCTCTTCCTCTTATGCACCAAGTAGAAAGGGATAGTGTGGCTACGGGGGATACGGAAGACAATATATTTGAGCTCTATTAACAGAGCATAATTGGCCTCATTAGTGCATAACACTTAAGCAAGCGATCCTTACTCTTTTTTTCCTTCATCATACCTGACAGGAGAACCGGACTGGGGCTCCAAGTCCCTACTAACTCTCACCACCATGTTTCACTCGATCCCATTGTAGGCTAGCATTAGAACTATTAGGTCTGTCCATCTTTCACACAGACAGCCCATTGATAGTCCAACCCTTCTTACCAGTTTCTAACAACTGTTATCTCCCGAGTCACACCGGGGGAATTCCTCCTCCCTCTTCCGACTGGAGTGCCGTTACATGACTAGATATGTTATCCCTAATCAAGGCTAGTGGACAACAAACTATATACAGAGTTCTCATTCACAGCCTATCAAACAACAAAACAAAAAAAGAAAAATATATATATTGTGATCCTTGTTTGTAGATAGCACGGTCCTCTAGGGTAAACAGGCACAGTCCTTTGGTTTCCATATACTCCAGGCAACTTTTTTGTAAATCCACACAGGAGACAGCAGTGAATGAAAACATAAATATAACACAAATCCCTATAAACAAAAGCCTAGCTCGTCTGAGCACTAACTAATATTAGGTTCCCTATTTCTCAGGGGTTAAGCTAGAACAATACAATATTGGTTTCACCAACCTAGTTCTTTGTCTGCTCTCAGCACTCCCAGTGCTCCAAGACAGCATTGACTGCTTCCCTTTCTGCACTCCCAGTGCTCCAAACCAGCCTTGACTGCTTTTCTTTTGCACTCCCAGTGCTCCAAGCCAGCCTTAACTGCTTCCCTTTCTGCACTCCCAGTGCCTAGTCTCCTTGACTCTCTCTGGAGAAAACAGCCTCTCTCCTACCTGCTTCCTGGGAGGAAGCCAGCAATTCCCCCTTTTACCTGCCTAGCAGGGAGGGATTTATTCCCACTGCTACAGCTGATTATCTGCAGCTGAGCAGTGGGTTGGAGACAGTCCAAAAAACCCTGGCCTGGATCTATGTCTCCCCAAAAAAACACTGGTCCACCCTTCTCTCCAAATGCTCCACCCAGGGGCCCATAACTAAACATAGCTTTGTGTTGTGCAACACACAAACTACATATACTCCCCCTGGGGTTAAATGGCCTCTCTGCCTATCACAATAAATATATATATATATATATATATATATATATATATATATATATATATATATATATATATATATATGTATGTATATATGTATATTTCTATAAAAATAAGAGACACACACACACAGTCTTCTCACAACTAACAGAACCTCATCTCATCAGCACTCCGCTGAAACCGTTTCTACCGCTGATATCAGCAACCAAATAATACTCCCGTAAGGGACTTATGTTTCCACATCAATTTACCTTAAATCAATTTACCTTAAATGAAAGTAAACTCTCAGATTCGTATTTCTCCAACAAGACAGCTTAAACGTTAGGATTGTAATTGTGGGTCCCAGGCTTATGCACAAGCCAGCGACCCCAATTATCCTTTGGTTCTCTCTCTAGCGTCGAGACTGAACCATATCCCCCATAGGGGCAAATCCCCTTCCTACCTCTGCCCCCACTTATCTAATCCTCTTACCCATTCCTTTTCTTCCCACCTTCCTTCCCCTTATCTTCTCCCTGTCCATAACCAGGAGCCTGGTTTTACCCTGATCAGAATCATTGAGACAAACAGATACACTATAATCCAAGAGGTTGAGTTATAACCTCCTGAAGCTGAGGGACACATCTCATCCTGACAAAAAGATTTTTCTGTATTATATTGACTTTTTCACACAGTACACTTATTCTACTGTTTTATTGCTTATTTGTATTCTAAGTTTCTACGTTGTATATTGAATATTTTCAAGAGAGGTAATCCAAGTTTTGAAGGACCAAAAAAATTAGGGAACAAGCCACTTGTTGATACACCTGAGATATACACAGTCATTAGACTGACAGAAGCAATCCTAACATAGAGAATTACCAGACTTACATACTTGAAGTGTCCATGGAACTTAAAGAGTGACTAACCTAATCAGTCTTCACAAACATATGGTGAGGTGACACGTAAATTCCCTCCTATTACATACTGACACCAACCTCAAAGTAAAATAGTAGTGATACAAACATAGACTGCCCAAGAACCTCTTCAAACAATCTGGTGGCCCCAACTATACATAACTAAACCACTCCAACTCTTACAGCTCCTAATATGACTGACATAATCATTCATACACAGAACACAAAGGGCTTAAATACTCCTGAAAAAAGATTGATAGCCCTCGCAGATTTCAAGAGACATAAAGCTCATATTGTGTTTCTACAGAAAACACACTTTCGAAAAAACTCTCCCCCCAATCTACGAAACAAAGATTATCCGCACGGATACTTCAGCCACTACACAGAGTCTAAAGCTAAGGGTGTAGCAATTCTTATCGGACAACACACACAATTCACATTCCATGAACAACAGGTAGACGGCTCTGGTAGATTTGTCTTCGTTAAAGGGAAAATAGGGAACACCCAGATCACTTTAGCAAATGTCTATCTACCAAACAAGAAACAGAACCATTCCCTTAAAAAGATTTTACAAAAACTCTCCTCCTTCCTAGAAGGGATTCTAATTATGGGGGGTGACCTTAACACAGCACTTGACGGAATCTTAGACACCACCTCCACTTCTCAAAACTACCAATCACAAACACGGACTCTCTTCAAAAACACACTATATGAAGCCAGACTCTATGATGGCTGGAGGGCCATCCACCCTACAAAATGACTATTCCTTTTACTCTACATCCTCTGGTACTTATTCACGGATAGACACGTTCCTACTGCAACATAGGTTTCTACCCCTGATACACTCAGCAAGCTACGGTCCGATCACTTGGTCGGACCATGCCCCATTGACATTGACTCTTTCTATTCCGAACTTACCCACACAATTTACTCACTGGAAATTGAGCGATTTGATACTCAATGACAGGGGTACCCTGGCCAAGATACGGGAGACAGCTTCTAACTATTTTAAAGAAAATACAAACCCAGACACTACACCTGACATGATATGGGAAGCGAACAAGGCAATGATTAAGGGGGGAATTAATCAAATCAGCGGCAGCCCTGAAAAAGAGCAGGGAACAGAAAATAGCCCAACTCACCAAGGAAATTCAAAATATGGAAAGTATTCATCAAACCAAGCCATCCTTAGAAGAATACAAATTCATCTTACATAAGCGAACAGAAATGACGTCCATCTTACACCTACACGCCAAACGCAAGCTATCCCTGACAAAAAATACATACTACTCACCAGGGGGCAAAGCTGGTAGACTCCTGGCGAAGTCTATACAACAAGAAAGACAATTGTCTTTCATTTCCGAAATCAAGAAAGAAGATGGAACTCTAACGTGTCACATGCCAGACATACTTGAGGCTTCCCATAAATTTTACTCAGTTATATAACCTGACGATCACTAAACCCTCAGCCGAAAACATATTAGAATTTCTAAAGCCAAGGGTTAAACACACCATTCCCCCTAACAAAGCAGCATTTCTCGATAGTCCAATAACACTCGAGGAATTTCACAGCATAGTCAAATCACTACCCCTGGGGAAAAGCCCTGGCCCTGATGGATACACTGGGAAATATTATAAAGACCTGTCACACATCCTAGCCCAACCGTTCATAGACGCATACAATACCAGTAATATATCTTCTCTCATTACGACTTCGGCCCTAGAAGCCACCATTACAATAATCCCGAAACCAGGAAAAGATACTACTATATGCGGGAACTATAGGCCTATTTCACTCATAAACATTGATTTGAAGATACTTACAAAGATAATGGGCACTAGACTTAAGCCATTCATGCCGGGCCTCAAACATCAGGATCAGGCAGGCTTTGTCATAGGTAGGGAAGCAAAAAAATAACACTACCAAAGTCATTAATCTTATCGACTGGGCCCAAACACACACGATTCAGAGCACCCTGTTGGTTATTGACGCTGAAAAGGCATTTGATAGAGTCAATTGGTCACTCCTAAAGCTTACTATGCGATTCTTAAACTTTGGCACTAGGTGGCTGGAGTGGCTTGATGCGATATACTCGAAACCAACAGTGAGACTGAGAACAAACGGCCAACTATCTGACCCGGTTACCGTCTCAAACGGCACAAGACAAGGCTGCCCTTTGTCGCCACTACTATTTATATTGGTTTTAGAACCTTTTCCTCCAGGGCATTAGAGTTAACGAGCTTATACAAGGACTCCAAATTGGAGGACAGAATTATAAAATCACAGATGATCTCCTCTTTAGCATATTGAATCCACTCACAACTATCCCCTCCATCATAACAGAAATTGAGTCTTATGGTAAACTCTCATACTTCCAAGCTAATTTAACAAAATGCGACTTAATGCCAGTTTTCACAACGAACACCTTAGACTCCCAACTTCGCTCTGGCTTTAATTTCAACTGAGCCGCCAAGTCGATTAAATACTTGGGAATTCACATCCCAAATAAACTAACGTCAATATATGTGACCAATTTTCTCCCACTAGTAGACTCCATCTCCAGAGACCTACTTAACCCCTTAAGGACCAAACTTCTGGAATAAAAGGGAATCATGACATGCCACACATGTCATGTGTCCTTAAGGGGTTAAATGGCACAAACCATGCTTCGGTTGGATATGCTGTATTAACATAATTAAAGTGAACGTCTTGCCTCACATATTGTACCTTCTGCAGACGGTGCCGGTCAAGATCCCAATTAAATTCTTTAATAAGATTAGATCACTATTCCTGAAATACATATGGGCACACACACCCTCCCGCCTAGCCTATCAAACACTAATTAGACGACAAGAACAAGGGGGACTGAATCTTCCAGACATACACTTACCACAAAGCTATACACTTACAAAGAATTTACAAATGGACAAAGACATCTGATACTCAATAGTGGGTCGACTTAGAAAATAACTTTGTAAATTATCCGCTTAGTACCTACCTCTGGCTTCACCAAGCCATCCAACACACAAATCAAACAAGCAAACACCTAACAATCTCCATGACATTGAACATCTGGTTTAAACTGAGGGCAAAAACAGATATATCACCTTTCCCATCACCTCTATTCCCCTTAACTCTTAACCCTCACCTATACCAAGGAACATCAGGGAAACAATTTGGCATTCGATACGATGGTCCGTTCTTGAAATTGATGGATGCAATTAGCGAAGGCAACCTAAAATCTTAACATGAACTTACCTCCTCAAAAACTCACACAGGAGTCCAACATTTCTACTATAACCGGATGAAACACTTCATCAAAACCCAGGCACTACTCCCAAAAGGAGACAGACTCCTCACCAAGTTTGAGCGTATATGCACTACACAATCACCCAAGAAAACAATCCTTTCCTCTCTTCACTCTATACTCAGAGATACATTCCCGCAATCCCTCCCTAGCTACACACTGAAGTGGACAGACGAACTGAAAATCAATTTAACCAAAAAAAAAAAGTGGCGAAACGTTTTCATCACTACACATAAATCCTCTGTCTCAGTTCACGCCCAGGAATGTAATTTTAAACGTATAACTCTGTGGCATAACACGCCCACTTAACTTCACCGATTTTACAACACTTCACCTGATAAATGCTGGAGATGCAACAACCCAAACGCTCACCACACGCATATTTGGTGGCAATGCCCAATAATTTCCAAGTACTGGATTAGGATACACTTGATCATTCCGTTGATATTCCACAAATCCTTTCCACGTACTCCTGAACAATACATTTTCCTCCTATCCCCTCACGAATTCACGAAACAGGAAACTGCTTTGTTCCGTCACTTTGCTATGGCAGCCTCACAACTGATACCTAAATACTGGAACCAGCCCTCTCCACCCTCAATTAGAGAATGGATATCAAGAGTTGAATCCATTAAATTAATGGAAGAAATTACACTCGCAAAACAAGGGAAAAGGGGACAATTCGAGACCACTTGGGAGCCATGGACCAGCTTCACAAACAATAAATCCCTTTCGACCTAGATACTTACATCTTCCAGTAACCTACCTCATGGCAAAACGCCCAAACTTTACATACTATTAGAGAGGAACGTGTCTGAGGTTTGCTTGCCGACTTGGCAGTTCAATTCTTCTCCCCTCATAAAATCAGTTTTAACCCCATTTCCAACCTGCTCTTCTCTTCTTCCGTCTCCTTAGTTACATACTATAAGCTACACGACCTCTTGAGACTTGGTCCTCCAAACAATCGCAGGAACTTTCTTTCTTGATTAAGACAATTTATATCGTCCACCATATGATGTAAAACCCATACCATGTATTGTATTGTGTTACTTATACCACTTATGTGTTGTAACAAGGTTTTTTCATTGCTTGGCGGCATAGCGCGCCACTTAAGTCATTGTAACAACCTCAATACAAGGTGGTGACTACTCATCTCAAGCCTACAAATGTATCTGATACTCTGTAAAATACTATATTGTTTAATACTGTACTGTCTATGACTGTAAAATACCACGTTGGTATTCTCGCTTTACCATTGTTTTTGAACAATTCTGTAAAAAGAATAAAACGGAAAATTTAAATAAATAAAAAAATATATAAATAATCTCAAAAACTGACCATATGAGATTTTAACCATTTCCATATATTTAATCCAGAAAACACCATACATCAATGTCTATGTTTAGTCCTGGTTGTAAAGTTTCCAGAGTGTCTATCCAATAAGTTTCCCTTTGTGCTAATGTTTTAATTAAATTACATCCCCTCCAATGGTTTTCTACTTGTTCCAAACCAATAAAGTGAAAATTTTTCCAATAGAATCATGGGCACGTGTTACAATAAATAGGGACTACGGTATATTTATTTTTAAAAATGTTTTCTGATATTATTTTGATGTTCTGAAAAGTGTTCTTTCAGTTTTCTACAGGTCCTGCCCGCATACTGCTTTCTGCATAGGCAGTGGAGAGGATAAACAAAATTTTTGGTTTCACAATTAATATTGGATTCTATAAAAAATTTCGGTTCCAGTTACTGTACTTTGAAATTGTTTTATTTTTAAAAATCTTTGCGTTCTGCACTCTTTACACTTGTAACAAGTGTGAAAAACCTTATTGTCCTCAAATCCGGGTGCATATTTGAGCGCCTCACTAGGTGCCAAAATGCTTTCTATAGTTTTTAACTTTTCTAAAAATAACAGGTGCATCACTCAATAAATTGCCTAACACGGGATCACTCAATAATATTTTATAGTGGTTATTTAAAATAGTTTTTATTTGTTGATGCTGTACATTATATTGAGTTATAAAGGCATATTTATAATCATTATTTCTTTCTTATTATTATTACTTATTAGATTGCTTCTATTTACATATTTTATTTGTTGAACTTCTCAAGTGTTTTTCTCATATTTATTTTTTATATAAATGTATCACATAGATGTTCGGCCTGTTTCTGGTAGTCAGAATCTTTTGAGCAGTTTCTTCAAACACGGATCAGCTGGCTCTTGGGTATAGATTGCAGCCAGTTTTTATGATGACAACATTTTATATATATGACGCTGTTACCCTCTGTAAAAAAAAAAAAAAAAGAAAACATTTAGATTGAATATCTTGACCCTCTATGTAAAATGTGATATCCAAAATATTGATTTCCCTATGTGTAAAAACGTGTAAATTTAAGGCCATAATTATTAATGTTGATACATTCTAGAGATTTGATTTAATCATCTATAAAACGTTTTCATAGGACCAGGTTTGCTACCCAGCTATGTCCCCTTCACACCAAGCTTGCTTCCCCGTCTCTCATGTATATGTTGGCATAGCTGGGGGAAACCTGGTCCCCATGGCCATGCCGGTTTGTTGTAAATACAATGTGCCATCAAAAGCAAAGTAATTGTGATTTAAAATGAAAATTATGCTGTCAATTAGAAAATTTCTTAGGTCTTGAGAAATCAATAAGGAGGTTACGTCTTTTGAAACCCATATGTAATTCCTTTCCCATTTAATGTTTTCCGTATTTTTTTTTTTTTAAATAAACTGTATTTTATTTATTTATTTTTGTATTTATTTGTAGTTTATACGGTACAGGCAGTCAATATACATTGATGTTACAAACATTTAGCCCTTTACAGCGTTGTCATATACAATTGTCAATTTACTTTCCAATGCCTACCGTGTTAAGCATACAAACAGTTATTTATATTTTTTGTTCCAATATTTGCATATGCCACATTATTTACAAATTTATTTAAGTGCGCATGTTACATATAGCATGCAAATTACTGTCAGCTGTACATGTTGTACTAGGCATGCTAGCTCTCTATCATTATTCATAATAGTTGTTGTATTGCAGTACTAAGCTACATTTCCTTTCAACAGAGTTAAGTGATATGTCTATGAATCAACTTGTTGGTGGTCTTTTCCACGAAACATAGTATTCCATTTTAATTTTAATGTTTGTCTGTCGTGCTTACATTGTGCATCAATCTGGACCATTGGTGATATGCAGATGTCGACTTGCATATATTAGTCCGCTTATCCGTACCCTTTTTACCTGTTATGTATAGAACTCAAACATGTAAACTGTTAACATGGGGGTGGGGGGGGGGGTGTTGCTAGGGGGTGGGCGGGGATGGGGAGGGGGTTAAGGCGGCATGCATTCCCGGCGGTGTCCGATTAATTTCTGATGATATCAGAAATTTTTACATTTCGAAATTTCTATCGTTTTTCTTCTCTATTTTTTTTTTTTTTAATTCAGTTTGCTCATGGTTCACCATGCGTGTTTTACATCTCTTATCTGTGCATTTACTTTTCCTATCTGTATGTTTCATTTCGTGGGTTGTCTATATGCGTCCCATAATTCCCATGCTTCTACCCAAATTTTTTGCGGTGTCCTATGCGCTCTGGTGGTGCATTCTTAAGTCTTAATTATATCTAGTTGTGAAATAATTGTGTCCAATTCTGGAGGGTCTTTTTTTTTCCATGCCTTAGCTATGGCTGTAATTACTGCCATGGATATGTGGAAGATTAGATATTTACTGGATTTTAAGAGGCCCTGTAGTAGATGCTGCAAGAGGAATATCTCAGGATGTAACGGTATATCTATATTTCCTAATTTCTGTATAAGGGACTTTGTATCTCCCCATAATGTAGTAATGACTGGGCATGTCCACCAAATATGCATGACATCTCCCGTGTCATGTCCACATCGCCAACAAGCTCCTGTCTGTGCCGTGTCAAAGTATTTCAACTTTGTGGGCACCATATGCCACCTATAAAGCATTTTTTTCGTGACATTTCTATCTGGGATGTGCACAATGTTAAATGTTTGTGGGCCACAAAGTTCACTCGCCAGTCTTCCTCTGGCAATTGTCGTCCTATGTCGTGTTCCCATTTTTTTTATGAAGTTCATATCTCTGATCTTTTTTACAGGTAAATAGCTGCTGTATATTTTGGAAAGTATGCCCGACGTTTTTATTTTGGCTTTTGTGCACAATTGTCCCAATGTTATCAGGTTCCCTTTTACGTGTGCTACTTGTAATGACCCTTTATGTCTCTTGATCCATGATATCATCTGTCTATGTGCAAACTCCGCTGTAGGCGGAAGGCTATATTCTTTTTGTAAGGAGATAAATGTAATATATTCACCGTTATCCATGAGTTGATGAGTGTGTGTTAAGCCCAAGTCAGCCCATGTTCGGATATTTAATTGTGGTATCAGGAGTTCAAAGGAGATTTTCCGTAATTTTAAGGATATGGGAGGAATATTTTAAATAAAAAGGAGCTTCCTGTGCATATTTCTTCAGGTAATGGTCTATGGATTCGGATAGATGTGTGGTTATGAAATTTATCCCACTAATGATAGGTCTTCCTGGGGGTTCTTTCGGATTTTTGTGAGATTTTGGAAGGAAGTAAAAGATTGGGATAACTGGATGTGGGTTATATAAGTAACCCACATTATTTTTAGAGATCAATTCCTTTTGTTGTGTCTTGCATAGTAATTATTTTAAAGTTTGATTAAAATGTATTGTGGGGTCTTGATTTAATATATAATATGTATTACTATCCCCCCAAGATCCTTCTAGCTTCATGTAGATAATAGTCTTTGGTCATAACTATTGCACCTCCCTTGTCCTCCCCTTTGATTACGATATTATCCATTTTTTTTTTTTTTTAGTTTTTTGTATGCTCTCACTCTCTTGTTTGCTTAAATTCAATTTATTTTTAGTTTTTCATACTTAATTGTTCCAAATCCTACATAACCATATTATTAAAGGTTTTGAAATGATGTATAACCTACCGGATAGAAGTGGTATGTATTTACAAATTTATTTTTTATCTTGCCTTCTATTTCTCCTATATTTACATTTGTGGGTAAAATTTCACCTTAGTTGTCATTTTTTTTAGAAAAAACCTTTTTGAGGGTCATTTTTCAAATATATATATATATATATATATATATATATATATATATATTTTTTTTTGAAGACCTATATATGTTTGAAAATAGTTAATCTTTTTATTAGTGGTGAATTGCAAACCTTTCCTTAAGGCTTTTATGTCTTCTGTGTTAACTCTATATTGGCCAAATTGTATATTCCCATTGATTTCTCTATATCCTCTTTTTTCGGTTCTCTTCCCTCGATATACTCTCTGGTAGCTGTCTGGGATTTATTTTCCAAATTATAACACTGCAACCCTCTACAACATCCACCACAGTTTCTTGATGCTAGTTTATTTTACTCTTCTCGATTTGTGTTTTTTTTTTTTTTTTCTTCCAGAATTGTCAGTAGTTCTAATTGAATTTCAAATGTAAGGCCAAAATAGCTGAACTGGACAAAATGTCCAAGGCGGGCTTAAATTCTATGTTCACTTTGAATTATCACTCAAGTGTAAGGATTGTATTGTTTTAAATATGTTTATTGGTTTTGTGTCTTGAGTTCACGTATCAAACTAATTTTCATTAAAGCGTACAGTCGCCTACGCAGAGCCTTAAGTATCGGTTCATAAAAGTAGATGCGGATTATCGCCTGCGCAGAGGCGATTTGATCAGAACATTCGAACATGCATATATTTTATAGGAATGCATTTGCAGGTATAACTGCACCAACTGTGCACACTGAATCTATTTAACGTTATTCTAGCTGCACGCGGGTGTTAAGCTGCATGGTTAAGTATCTCAGAACTGCGCTTTGTGGGCGTGAGGAAACCAATAAGGCAAAGAAAACAAAGACATAACTGTATGCATTGTATATAAGCTCATATATCAGCTTAAACATATAGTGCGTTAATCCTGTATGGCGGGAGTATAACATTAGTCAGGCCTCTAGGTGTTTAAATAAATCCTGTCTATTAATATTATAACTGCGGTTAGTTAATCACAGAATAGGCGTGCCTGGAAATGAATGTAGAACCGTCAAGGCTGGTAACTCATATTTACAACTCAGTGGGCAAGGTCGTTTCTTTGCCTAGATTTAAGTATGTTTATATTCGTCACCCAAGTCAACAGCCTGGTTATGTGAGTCATCAGTAGTAAAAACGTTTTTATGCGTGCTAGTCTAGAGGTGAGAAATTATGATGAACAGCGGATATTTGTATAGTGTAAGATGTGGCCTGAGTAGGCCGCGTGTATAACGTGTAGGGCATAATCATTTTGAAGGTAGGGGTGAGGGCACGGAGGTATGTATCAATCTGGATGCTAAGCAGATCAGGATCAGTATCTATTTAGAATGCTGTAATCATCTGCATCTAACTTTTAGCCTTTATGGGCACCCTGGCATAAACAGCGTATATGTTGCTAAACAAATATAAACCCTTTCCAACTTTTAACCTAAGGGGCATAACAGTTTTTAAGCTGCTGTGTATTTAGGATACAGGGAAGCTATCGGGCTATCATGTATGCGGAAATAAGTGACTATACAGGCTATCAAGCAACAGGAAGCCATTAAGTATGCAACGGCAGACAACATCAATCCTTGGCCACTATGGGCGTCATAGTGTGCCCTGTATATTTCTTTGGCATTTCAGGCCGACATAGCTATTTTAAATACAAAAAACAGAGGATAGAAAAAAAAAATTGCAACTGTCAAGATACTAATGCTAGCTATCAATCGACAGGTTGGTTATGTTAGTCCCCATGTCTGTCTGGGGGAGTCCCTCATGGTGCTGTCTCCACACTGTCCCTGGGGCGCCAGGCCACCTTTCCTCACCCCCATGCCGATCTCCGCTCACCGGTCGGGTCCCCCACAGTTCCGTGGGCACTCGGGAGCCCAAACTGTCCGTTGGACCCCACCACAAAAGTCCTCCGGCTGTCCGCTCCCTGCACCTCCCCAGCTCCGCGTGGGTCCCTTGAGGAGTGTGTTCCCGCGTCTCACCCGACGCCGGCCGCATACTTGACGGACCGGACCACCGGTCCGTCGAGGGGGGCGGCGTAGTCTCGCCCCACCGGGCTCACAGCGCCAGGGACTAGGCTTTCCGGGGACCCCAGACCCAGACGCCCGGGCACCCACCTCTCCCGCGGTCGAGGCCACGGCCTGGTTGATCCGTCCAGCGCCCAGCTCTGCCAGGGCCAGTGTGAGCCGCCCATGCTAGACCCTCTTGTCGCTTCTCCTTCAGGGGTAAGTTTTCGGACGGGCTGTAGTTGTTCCTTTGCCCCCGTGCGGCGTCTTCCGCCCCGGAGTGTGCCACCGCCATGCGGTCTGGGCACCAAAGTCCCACCTGTCTTGTAAGTGTCGGTTCAATGGTTAGGTCTCCCATAGTGAGGCAGATCCTCCGTGCATGCAGAGGTGGGTTTGGTCGTAGTAGTTACCGGGAGTTCCCAGGAGGTTGAGAGTGTCTCTCTTCTTGTATGTTCCCAGGTTAGAGTTCAGGCGGGCCAGACGTAGGCAGCCTTGCCTGTATTGGAGAGCGGCGTGGTCTCCATGCGGCGAATCCCGCCTTAGAGCGTGCCATCTCCAGGAGGCCGGGATCACCCCCACCGGCCGGGGGGGGGGGGGCGGAGCGGGGCCGCATCGCAAGCCGGCACGGCTTTTCGTGAGGGCCAACATGACTGGTATGCTTCCTTATCTGGCCAGAGGATCGGTTGCTGGTTCTCACCCAGCGGCCATCTTTATCCAGGCCGACTCTGTCGTGTAGGCCGGAGTGGGCCGTTTCAATGTGTCCAGTATGTAGTTGGCGATAATCTGGTATCGGGTTATAGCTTATGTGATTCTCCATGACATTATGGCAAAAAATCCAGTTATAGGGCAGTCTGCATGCGGGTATAGTGCCTTTTTCTGGAGCTCAGGCCCGGAGCTTCAGTGCTTTGCTGCCATGCAGCTCGGCGGCCCGGCCCCGCCCCCCGTAAGGATTGTATTGTCAAAAACTAACACCTGAGAGCTAATAGCTAAATTTTTGTGAGTGTATTTTCAATTATCCTTTATTTTCTCCTTTGACACATTCTATATTATACTACCTTGTTTTTCCTATTTTTAATTTCATATAATGGAACTGATTTGAGTTGGTGAAAATATTGGATTGCTAGCCGAATTTACTTCCGAAGACACCCTGCTGCTCAACCTCAATAGACTTTGGGGCTCTTGGTATATGTTTTAGATGTGATTATAAATTTTGCAACTTATTATCAAGTACCACCCTTAATGTATTTGGCGCAACCTGTATCTCTTTTAGTTTTTTTTTGTTTTTTTTACTATAATATTTTCGAGTTGTTGGGGTACCCAAATTTCAGTGCTTGCTGCCCACCACAGTCAGTGCTGTATCTATCCACCCTATTGTTTGCTCAAAGTAAGCTATATCTGGCACTGTTGTAAGAATTGTTTAATCAGCCTTTTTTGTATAGTCTTTGTTGTCAACCCCTCCACCCCCAATCTCTAGTATCTCTTTTTGACTTGCTGTTCATATAATCTAAAATTATCATTAAGAATATATTCATCCATTTAATTTTTTTTTTATTTGTTTAAGGCACCGACGTAATGGTCCGTTGTATGAAATTGATCAAAGAATCTAAAAGGAATCATGAGGATTATGATGATGATGACGATGATGAAGAATTAAAAACTCCAGTTCTCCCAGTGGATATAATCTATGAAAAAGACATATTAACACAAGCCTACGAACTTGGTATGTGCTGTAATTAATTTAGTACTGGTCGTCTGATGCAGGCAGGTTTTAGTTATTTGAATTATGAAGTCGTCTTTACACAGCTATGCAAAAGAAATATAATTTTTTTATTTTTTTCAGTTCCATACAACATATATTTGATATTAACCATCAATAAGCATAGGATTATCCTCCATCCCTTGTTTGCAGTAAAAATATATAAAACAAACCTGTTTTTTATTCTTACCCCCCCCCCCCCCCCCCCCCCACCCCTGATACGGAAAGCATTTGATTATTTTCTTTCCTATGAGCTTTCACTTTATGTGAGTAACTTTTCCTATGGAAGACCTCTAGTGACAATGTTTTACATTGCAAGGTTAAAATGACAGGACCACTGCACCAAGACCTCTTCATTGAAATTAAGTGGTCTGATTGACTGTAGTAATGTGTTTTGTTTTTTTTGTTTTTTTTTTCAAATTGACAATTTTTGAGTCAAGATCATTGCAGTGGGATACAGAAGAGAAAAGGGGTAAAGGTATGCTTTTTCGACCCTAACACAGTAGGGAACTCGGCGTGATCACATTTCAGCCAGCAGTAAATATAAATATATATATATATATATATATATATATATATATATATATATATATATACACACACACAACATTTGACTTGGATGTTTATTTTGCCTAGGGTTGCACTCGAGATACCTCTCGGCCATAGCTGTTACCACAAGGCCTTTGCGGCCCACTGTTCCTTTCCCCCTGTCTCGAGACCCTAACAGAGTGGCATCTTCTTCTGGGTTTTGCTCGTCTATATTTCTGCTGTCTGTCCCCTTGTATTCTCCCAGGCAATTCCCATATCATATTTTGTCTGTACCCAGTTTTTAGCTCCCCTCTCTCGTGCTTGATTCCTTCTTTTTTTTTTTTTTTTTTTGTGATTGGAAAAAGAAATAAAAGGTGGGTGGTGAAACCCAGAAGAACTTTAGATGGAAGGATTCTAACTATTTACAAAGTGAGTTGAGCCTGTGCAGGCGTCTTTTGCGGGAAACCCTGTCTTATTGTGTTCGTGATCGTTGCTGTGTGCTACATGTGTGTGATGAGGCTTTTTCTGAAACCTTGCACCTTGTGGAGATTCATACTGTTTGGGGTTTGGTTGGTGACCTTCCCTGTCCAGAAACACACCCCCACCACCCCTCCCCCCCCCCCCCCCCGCATGTCCACCAACTATGTCATCCCCTTTTGCTTTTTTTTTTTCCTTCTTGTATCAGTCCATTTCCCGCTCCCCTACAGCCCCCCGCCCCCCATACCCCTACGTCCGCTGACACCAGTCATCTCATCGCCAGTATTGGTGATGTAGGTCTCCCATTTGTCATATGCCTCCTGTAGATGTTTCTTAGGTCGGAGGTATTCGTGGGCCATCATTCCATAGTCTAGATTCAGTAAGATTTGGCTCAGTAGGGCTGGTTTTGCTGGGAGGTCTGTGGGTTTCCATGCTTTGGCTATTAATAGGTTTGCTGCAATTAGTATATGAAATAACAAGCAAGATTCTGGACCGGGAGGCTATCTAGCAACGCGAACAGGAGACAGAGTTCAGGGGTGGGTGTAACCTGCGTGCCAATGGCATCGGTCGTGATTTCCCCCACCCTTTGCCAGAATTTTGTAATTTCTACACATGTCCACCACATGTGGTGCATTGTGCCAGTCCCTTGAGTGCATCTCCAGCACATGCTGGAGGTGTTTGGGTACATGTTTGCCAGCCTATTTGGCACCATGTACCATCTATACTGTATCTTTCTCATGAGTTCAAGGTGAGAGGCACAACTTGACCTGCCTTTGTGAGCTATAAATGCTTTCTGCCAAAAACATGCGTCTAGTGTCTGGTTGAGGACCCGTTGCCAGTCTAGTCTGAATTTTGTCCTGTGGGTCAGTTAGCTCTCTGTATGTGGATGAGAGCACTTTTTTCAGGGTGGTGGAACCTGAGAAAGCTGTCTCGGAATAAGCCATGGTAGGCTTGGGTAGTTGTAGCTGGTGTTGTGTAAGTTCTGCCTTGATTTGTAGGTAAGAAAATAGTGCTCTTTCCCTGGAGATCTGGAAATTGGAGTAGACCTGTGTCGTCAAATAATTGCCCTATGGTGGTGCAGCCCCCTGACACCCAGGGTTTAAAATCAAAGGATGGGTTAATTATATGTAAGCATTTTATGGGGGTAGCTTGAGACCATGAGTTTTCCAACAGTTTTTTCAGGTTATCCCACTCAAGTAGGAGTCGCACCGTTGTGCTGGGTATTTTCAGCATCTGAGGTCTTTTAGAGCTTGGTATCCAGAACAGATACTTCGGGCCTCTGGTGCAATTGTAGGAGGATTCGATTTTGATCAACTGAGGTGGGTTGACCTGTGTGTGGGAGACTGACTGAGGAAAGCAGTGCTGCCTTGTAGTACCTTTTGATGTCGAGCAAGCCTAAACTGCCTTGCGAGATAGGCTTTTGCAGTGTCTTGTTTTGCGGTTGCCCCATATGAACTGTTCAGATTGGTCAGATAAGTCTTAGGTATGAGAATTTGAAGGGTTCGAAATAAGTACTGGAATTTGGGAAGGACGGACATCTTTACAGCAGCCAGTCTTCCCAGCCATGTCAAGTATTTCCTCTCCCATATGCAAAAACCAAAGTGAATTGCAAAAATGCAAAACAACCCTTGTGGCTATCAAATGGGGAAAAGAATATAAAATATAAATACCCCAATTTAGGAGTTGCAAAGACTCCTCAATGTCTTCGATATCATAAATATAAAACACTAAAAAGCACAACCTAAAAAGTACAAAGGGAGACCAATAGTGCAGACTAAAAATTAAAAACACACAATAAAAAAAAATAACTAAAATGCACTCTCAAACAAACGTGAAAATAGGCAGGGTATAGTCAGTCTTCTTAAAATGCTTCTTCTCTTCTCAATGTGGAGACAGATGCTTAAAACGAAGCACAAAGACAGACCATAGTGTATAGCTGTATGGTATTAAAAGTAAAGCTTTATTGGATACACTTACAAAATAACAGTAGTAAAAGGGCCCTTCAAATCAAAATCGATGTCTTCCACCAAAGAACGATATCATCATCCAGATATAGAGAGATATGGAGACACGAGAGATGAAGAGATCCACAATAAAAAAAAATAATATAATGTCTATTAAACGTTTTTTTTTTTTTTAAAAAAAGAAAGAGCTAGAAGGTTTACATGGCTACATGTAAACAACATATATTAACCGGTCCGGGTGGATCAAGTATATATAGTTTGACAATTGTGGTTGGTTCCTTACACTATTAAAAAAAATATATTTTTTTTTTGTTTTGTTTTACCTCTTATTTATTATTATTATTATTTTTTTTTTTTTAATAAGTATAGTTGCAGCAGGGAGTAGAGGAATAGTGTAGTTGAATGCAGCTTCCAAGACGATTTTCCTCAACAAATAGAATATTCCCCAAACATGAGCTTAGACTTCATGAAGGGTGTGACAGGAATGAAGTTTATTGAAAACACACTGGCTTTTATGAGAAATCCTCCTGCAAGATGACCTCCCACAGCAAACAAAGACATTAGCCAATCACCATACAGTTTTACAGTAATACACGCCTTCCCTCTGCTGGGAGATATTGAGATAAGTTAAGGACTAAATCAATTATCTCCAGGCAAAGGGCACACAATTTTCCCAAAAGTTGGAACACCCCTTTCCCCACAAGTTATCCCCATAAATTACATAGCCCCGATCTGGGGGGACAAACATTTTCAAAAATCGGTTCAGGGGTTCTTCAAAAGTATGGAAGTCATGTTTTACCGAGCACACACAAGGCTCCTGCCCAAAACAGTTCCACGAATTCAGCGTGTGCGGTCGGTCAATTAAGTAAAAGGTAAAAAATGAGCAAAGTACCGAATGGATCCTCCTGGCTCATAGGAGCGATTGCTCCCCTTGTCCGTACGAACAAAACTACCGAATGGCGCTCTTCTGGCTGTTCGGTAATTAAGAGAAGCAGGCGTTCGGTAGTTTCAGCAGTGGTTTGTGAGGTTGAGTGTCCGATTTTAGTTCCAGACACTCGACTTCTAAGTCCCGCTGACTCCCCTCGTGCGAACAAGATGGCCGCCGTTTTCTATTCCACGTGGCGTTCGGCTATATATAAAGCGCCCGCCCAGGGAGCACTTAATAGTCGGTTCTTTTGAACTTAATGAGCCAGGAGGGTGGTCGGTGTTCGGTAGTTTCAAACTACCAAACCAATATTCAATATCCATGCAGTAAATGGAGGAAACGAACCGAATAAAGAAGAAAATGTTAAATAAAAGTCAATTTTCTTCACAACCGATAACTCAGATGCGGGGGAAGGCCCTAGTGGGTCTCAGTTGACTGCTTTTCAGGCTATGATGGCGTCACTAATGTCATCCATCGGCACCATTAGCGATAGGCTGGATACATTGGAAGCAGGTGGTTCTACCCAGGCTCCTGCAAACCCAAATGTTTCCAGTCACCTACTCGCTGATGTTATGCCCGGTATTTCCTTGGCTTCTATTTCAGTCCTAGAATCTATTAACCCCTCACACATAGTCCCATGTCACCTTAAAAAGGACTTTCTGGAAGACAAGGACGTCAACCTGGTCTCGCTGCTCATTGCCTCCAAGGATGTCCTGGAGAATAGGACTTTTGCATACGGGGATAGGTGGTTCTAAGGGCAAGAAACTGTCCATCCCAGAATTTGTGCTTGGTTTTGGCATTTTTAGGGACGTCTACTGCTCAGTATACCCTGAGAAAAGAGCTGAGTTGGACGTATACATGCACAAGATGGTGGATCTGGGGCACAAATATGGTGGTACTGCTTTTTATGGTTACCACTGTTCCTTCTTTGCAAAGGGGGCTGCAAACCTGACTCAGTTCAATTTAAGCATAAATTGGAGCAAATTGGACACAGTTATTCTGCAGACACTTTGCAGGCCTCAGACCCCCAGCTTGTGCATCATATGCATCTAATGCACATAGCACCAATTTCTGCCCAAATGTGGCTGAAGCTGAACAGGGACAAGCTGTCCATAATTTCCAGAGACCCGCCAGAGGCTTAAAGGACAAACTGGGTAGGGATATTGTGTTCCTAGGCAAATCCCAGATTTGTAATAACTTTAACGCGGGGTATTGTGGGTTTAGCTCCTGATGCATGTGTGTTCCCACTGTTTCAGGACTCATTCAAAGACACTGTGCCCAAATAAAGCTTTTCCCAAACACGTGCGTGAACCTCACATTATTGGCTACTCTGTTACGTCAACACCCATCACAACATTTTGTTGACTAAATTATCACTGGACTAACTGAAGGATTTCAAACCGGGTTGGTACACTTGCCAACTGGTACACTAGAATGTGACCATTTACAATCCTCATTAGACGATCCACAGTTAGTACACACCCTTATCATGAGTGAGGTGAAACAAGTGTTTTTGTTGGGTCCGTTCATTTCCCCACCCTTCACATCCTGGAGACCCAATCCCAATCACGGTGAAAACTTCACTCAAACTTAGACTGATAATTGATATGTCAACACCACATTCCTCCACTATCGCCAGCCTTAATTCACTCATACCTTCCGAAGAATTTCCATTACACTATGCCACTATCGATCTTAAAAGCTGGTACAGGTGCATGGCTAAGTAAAACTGACATAGTAAATGCCTTCAAATTGCTTCCCATGCACCCTTCCCTGTGGCACCTACACGGCAATAAATGGCAGGGGTTGTATTATTTCTTTACACATCTCACGTTTGGCTCCAAAAGCAGCCCGAGAATTTTTGACACGTTTGCGGAATCTTTGTGCTGGCTGTTACTCAATGTGTGTATTCACTACCTAGACGATTTCCTCACGATTGAGAATAACACACCCCTTCAAGTAGCTTGACACACATGTTGGCTCTGTTTGAATCCCTCACTATCCCAGTCTCCCCTCACAAAACTCTAGGTCTAGACCCTAGCATGCAATTGTTGGGGATCCAATTGGACTCTATCCATATGCAAGCTAGCCTCCCACAGAATAAGATTGAGCGCACCCTGGCAAGCATTGAACACTACCTACTACAAGGTCAATGCAACCGGAAGGAACTACAATCACAGGGGCGTGGCCGGACGCTGAGCTGAATGGACGTGCACTAATTCAGCTCCTTGAATCTGAGATTCAATCCGCAGCAATCTGAGGTCTGAAATTGAAATGGGTAACCCCAAAAAGAATAATTCTTCCCTAGGAGCTACACACAAGACACCAGGATCAAAATCGGGACCGCTTACCCGTTATTTCCGCGATTCAGCGGACCGCGAGGACGAGACCGCAGGCCTCAAAATGGCGGCGGATTCAGCACCCGCGAGCCCTGTCTCATCTGTGGGCTCCTGCAGTATACAAACTCACATACAAGACCAGGAAGTAAGAGAACTGCTGAAGAATTTGCCATCCTAAACAGATCTGGCCAATATGATTGGAAAACTAGAGGCAAAAGTGGATGCAGTGGGAGCAGACATGCAAAAAGTAAGTCTTAAAGTCACAGACCTCGAGGAGGAAAGAGATGTAATGCAAGCCCAAATTACTAATAATTCCACTACCCTGGAAGCTCATACCCACATACTATCTGCTTTTCAAAGACAGCTTGATGATTTAGACAATAGAAGCCGCAGGAATAATTTAAGAATAAGGGGCCTCCCGGAATTACAGGGAGAAGATATTATAGCCACCCAGTCACAACTATTTAATCTTATACTGAAGGACGCTAGTAGATCACGGATGATTTAAAATCTGGCAAGCTGAGAAAATCTGGACCTTTGACAGTTCCGATTATGATGAGCATCAGGTCGTATGTCTCACTACGCTCCTATATTCCTATGTGCATTTCATTGTTATATGCTATGTTTGGGGAGGGGACAATGTTCACGCTCATCTGTATTTAATGCCATAACTTATTAGTAATATGTATTGCTCTTAACCTACAATTACCAAACGGCCCGCTTACTCTAGAACTAACAATCCCCACCATTCCACAAACCCGACCACAATGGAAACTAAATGACCTCCTCCTAAACAAACAGGAGGTAATAGACAAACTAAAAGTTCGTATTAGGGAGTATCTAGCAGATAATGCTAGAGGAGACACGAGACCCGAAGATGTCTGGGAGGCACACAAATGCGTGCTTCGAGGAGAACTAATTAAAATAGCGAAGGCTCAGAACAAATTAAGAGAAGCCCGGAACTACAATCACTGCTGGGGTCGTTCAATTTTGCTATGAGGATTATACCACAGGGTAGATCCTTTATCTCCCACTTACTATCTTTATTTCCACAATTCACCTCCGACACCTGTTGGAACGGGCAAGCCATGTTTATACCACTACTTTCGGACACTCCACTTACACTTTGGACAGATGCCGCAGCAAAAAACAGTTTTGCGGCCATCTGGGGAGATCAATGGCTTTGGGGACCTTGGCCGACCGAAATTAAATCCCTGCCCAGCTTCTCCGATACCTCAGTATTATTTGAGTTATATCCAATCGTTGCAACGGCCATTGCCTGGGGACCAAATTGGTCCGGTCTCGCGGTTAGGTGTTATTCAGATAATCTAGCTTCATCATCCGCTAATCACATACCCGCTCATATCATCAAGGCTATGGGGCGCTGGAAATCCTCCGCCTTCACTCTCTATATACCAAATCCAGTTAAATAATTAAAGGGACACTCCAGTGCCAGGAAAACAATCAGTTGTCCTGGCACTGCAGGTCCCCTCTCCCTCCCACCTCCCATCCCCGGTTGCCGAAGGGGTCAAAACCCCTTCAGTGACTTACCAGAGGCAGCGACGATGTCCCTCACCGCTGCTTCTTTGTCCGCCCACGCTCCTCCCCGCCCCCACGTCATCCGGCAGGGGAGACCTAATGTGCATGCGCGGCAGTGCCGTGCACGCGCATTAGACCTCTCCATAGGAAAGCATTGAAAATGCTTTCAGTGCTTTCCTATGGGGATTTTAGCAACGCTGGAGGTCCTCACACAGCATGAGGATGTCCAGCGACACTATAGCACAGAAAACACGTGCTATGAATCAGGAAGTGCCCTCTAGTGGCTGTCTAGTAGACCCCCACTAGAGGAGGAGTTAACCTGCAAAGTAATTATTGCAGTTTATAAAAACTGCAATAATTACAGTTGCAGGGTTCAGGGTAGTGGGAGTTAGCACCCAGACCATTCCAATAGGCAGACGTTGTCACTTTAAGACAAGATTTCTGTGACTTATCCAAATAAATGCAGTTGGTTACACAAATTGTGTTTTATTGTATTTTCTTTTTGCCCACTTTTATTACAGGCCCACTGCTTTGTCGGTTTCGGCACACCACAACCGACTGGTGTAAACTTACTGTTCTGTGTTACGGCTATATTGCCCCGACTACAAATGTTAAGGCCTTGGCCTGTAGTTGTGGGAGGGGCTTGGATCCCCTATAAAAGGGCTGCCAATTCCCTCTCACCTTACTGTTGCTGGTCTCACGAGTCACCCCTCCCAGTACTTCCTCTATTCATAACACCCTCTAAGTTGGGCCCACTTTTATTACAGGCCCACTACTTTGTCGTTTTTTGGCACACCACAACCGACTGATGTTATGGTTATAAAATGTTCTGGGTTACGGCTATATTGCCCCGACTACATATAGGTTTAATCCATCCACCATGACAACCTAAGTGATTTTCAGTGGTTGTGGTGGTAGGAGTCTGTATGTACAGCGTTTCAGTTTGAAACACTGCACATACAAATCTATTGGCACAAGTGTTCCAGGGGGCTAATTACACTCCCGGCACATGTGACTTAGGCATCCCGGAACACTGGTGTGGACTGCATACTGTCTGTTCTGTGCAAGTGGATGCCTGACTGTACCCTCCAATTTTTGCAACTTTTAAGTAGGATGAACATATTAGTAATATGCAACAGCATATTTGAACTTAAAAAAAAAAAAAAAAAGTACTATATTGACAACTAAACCAGTTCTCATCCCTTCTTGTTTGCCAAGGTTTCAAGGATTTCATAATTTTATACTGAAAAGTTTTCACTTGTAACTTCTGTCCAAAACAATGTCCATTTCTAAAGTGTTTTTTTATTAACAAACACAAAACCTTTTTTTTCATTTGTTATTATTTTGCTTCCTCCAGTTGAAAATTGTGGCACCAAAGGCTTATCTCAAAGTGAGATAAGAGTTGCAATGAATGTGGGGAAGCTGGAAGCTCGCATGTTATGCCGTTTATTGGAGCGGTACAGGCTTATTAAGGTAAGTGTTACAAAGGCATTGTAAATGTATTAATTTTGTAGAGTGAACTGTGCCTTAATTGGTCCAAATGTAACCAATCGGTACAAGTGCTGTGTAAAAACAAATTACTTATGTGTGAACTATATAAAACCAGCAGCTGAAACACTTAAGTGTATGGTCTTCTTTAATACACCATAAAATACAATATAAAGGAAACAAGTTTTTTAAAAAATGTTTTCATAATGTTTAAGTAAAAATAACACCCCCCTTTACCCAGTCCGAATAAAAATCAACCACTTCCCTGCTGGTTGATCACTGCCTACAGTGATCGAAATAAATATATATATTTGTTTTAACCCCTGAGGATTAACTTGTATTAAATTTTAACTGCCAGGGGCTTACTTAAGTTACCGTATATACTCTAGTATAAGTCGACCCAAATATAAGTCGAGAGCCCTAATTTTACCCCCCAAAAAACTGAAAACTGATTGACTCGAGTATAAGACTAGGGTGGGAAATGCAGCAGCTACTGGTAAATTTCTAAATAAAATGAAATCCCCCAAAAATTACATTAATGTTATATTTATTTGCAGTGTGTGTGTGAATGAATGAAGTGTGTGTGTGTGTGTGTGTGTGTGTGTGTGTGTATATGACTGCAGTGTGTGTGTGTGTGTGTGAATGAATGAATGCAGTGTGTGTGTGTGTGTGTGTGTATGAATATGAATGAATGCTGTGTGTGTGTGAATGAATGAATGCAGTGTGTGTTTATGAATGCAGTTTGTGTATGTGATGCAGAGCCTTGGGGGGGGGGGGGAGCATTTTTATTATTTTTTAGTTATTATTATTTTAATATTATGTTTTTTTTGTTCAATTAGTAATATTTTATTTTCATTATTATTTTTAAATATGTTTTATTTTATTATTATTTACATTTTTATTTTTTTATTCGTCCCTCCTCCCTGCTTGTTAACTGGCCAGGGAGGGGGGCTCTCATTCCCTGGTGGTCCAGTGGATGGGCTGTGTAGGAGGGGGCTGGCAGAGAGCGTTTACTTACCTTTCCTGCAGATCCTGTCAGCTCCCTTCTCCTCCGCGCCGGTCCGGTCAGCTCCCACTGTAAGTCTCGCAGCTGCGCGGAGCGTTGCCACAGTAATTCATGGCAACGCTCTGACCCCGCGGCTCTCGCAAAACTTACACTGGAGGAGAAGGGAGCTGACCGGACCGGTGCGGAGGAGAAGGGAGCTGACAGGAGCTGCAGGAAAGGTAAGTAAACGCTCTCTGCCAGCCCCCAACAGACCCTTGTCTGTATTATGGCAATGTAAGTTGCCATAATACAGACATTGACTCGAGTATAAGTCGAGTTGGGGTTTTTCAGCACAAAAAATTTGCCGAAAAATGCAACTTATACTCGAGTACATACGGTAATTTATTTATATATTTTGAAATTATATATTTTGCTAGCTGGGGTGGGTGGGAGTTATGGAAAAGTGGGGAATTTACTGTTGGTGTTGCTTACTACCAGTTAAAAGTTAACGGTAAAAAAAAAGTTTATATATTTTTTTTTTTTTTTAAAGTGTAAAAAAAGTTAAAGTTTAAAACATTTAAATAAAAAAAGTTTAGAAAAGAGTTTTAAAAAGTAAACAAATTCATAAATAAATGCTTATTACTACTACACTTTGAACTTTCATATTCCACGCTAAGGTTCGAAATATGCCTTTTGAATTATCCCGTAGTGTATTCTTTAATAAATAGTATGGGTTTGTGGGGAAGTTTGAATAACCAGCTAGCTAATCTACTCCAAAATGGATCATGGACACAGCGTAAACATTCAAAGTTTGAAAAAAAAAAAACTGGAATGGCTGTGTCTCAAATGTGCCCCTTCAGTGTCCACATATACCTGGCAAAGGTACATATGGGGGTATTGCTGTACTCAGCCTACATAGCTGAGCAACATATGAATTATTATACAGTCGTAGCAAACATAAGGTTTGCAAAATATACTGCGCAAACTCACTTTGTGTGTCAAAAAGGCAGAAAAAATGCTTATTACCACTACACTTTGTACAAGCTAGCAGAAAAAGTACCCCATGCTAAGGTTCAAAATATGAATATATTCACAAAAAAGGTGTGGGAAAGGTTGCACTTTTCTAATTTGATGTATGGTTAAGTTTGGTTTAGCTGCTGTGTACACTCTGTGGGTACTCCTAACACCCCACCACAAAATAGTAGTCACCAAAAAGCCATAAACATGAAGTATGATTGGTGTTTCCACCCTCCAAACTATCAGTTTGAGTGCAGTGCTGTACCAGTGTGTGAGGCAGATTTTCCTCAAAGAAGTGCATAAAACAATTGTCCCTCTTTACAAGCTTTAACCCCTTAAGGACCAAACTTCTGGAATAAAAGGGAATCATGACATGTCACACATGTCATGTGTCCTTAAGGGGTTAAGGGGTATACATAAAAGACAAAAGAAAGATGCAAATGATGGTGCAATACAATTTTCTGCTATAACACACAATATTGCACTATCATTTGTATCTTTCTTTTGTCTTTTATGTATACCCCTTAAACAAAGCTTGTACAGAGGGGTAAATATCTTATGCACTTAAAATCTACCTCACATACTGGTACAGCGCTGCACTCAAAATGATAGTTTGGAGGGTGGAAACACCAACCAGGCTTCATGTTTATGACTTTAAGGTTCAAAATATGCCTTTTGAAATACCCTGGGATGTCTTATTTAAGAAATGGTATTTCTTTATGGTGTAGTTGGAATATGTAGCCTGCTCAAGTTCTCCAAAGAGGGACACGGACGCATCAATACCCTCCATGAAAATTCACACTTAAAACCTGAACTTGTCACGTCTCTTTTACAGCACTGTAACTTCACAAAATAGTGTCTTGGTCATATTGTTTTACTCAGCAGATGTAACTAAGCATAATTTGGGGGATTTTATGACAGTGGTACATATCAAGTGTACGAAAAGCTCTGCAAATTTTTTTATTTTTTTTTTGTTTGTTTTTTACCACAAACATTGACATAAATTGGTTAAAAATTGGTGACAAGTTAAGGCACAATATACACCATATAAGGTACCATGGGGTGTCTGCTTTATCAAATGAAAGCCCTTTGTGGGGTTATTTGAACAGTCACACTGCTATAATACCCTAAAATGAGACATAGGCCTGTCAAATCCATCTAGGAAAATTCGAACTATAGAAACTGAAATAGCCGGGGGGGCGGAGCTAGCCACGGAACGGAATGGCCGCAAGCTAAGCAAGCTCCTCTCCAAACGTTGTGAATCCGCATCCATCGGGCGACAAGATTAAAGATGGGGCATCCCAAACGAGCTGCATCAACTCCCCATGCCTCTGGTAAGCAGCCGGCGGGAAAATCGGGAGCCCTTGCCAAATATTTCCGTGATAATGCGTACCATCCCCAATCCGGCATGGTAGGTTCAAACATGGCGCCGGACTCACCTCCACACAACTCTCTGCCATCCAGCCCAGCGGACTCAGAAATGTCCGGATTACCTGTGGACACTGAAGTAAGGGACCTACTCCGCAATATGCCTTCCAAACAGGACCTGGCGAAAATGCTGGGTAAGTTGGAGATGTCCTTCCGGGGCAAACTAGACGCCATAAGTGCAGACATACACCACCTAGGTGACAGAATTGGGTCACTAGAAGATGACAGGGATGTCACACACACGCAGATACAATCCCTCCAAGAAACAATGAGAGCCCACACTACCCAGCTAGCAGATATGCAGCGCTCCCTGGACGATCTAGATAATAGAGGGAGACGAAATAACCTGAGAATAAGGGGTATACCTGAAAATGACAAAGAAGACATCATGGCAGTGCTCACTGAGCATTTTAATTTAATACTTGATAGGGCTCCTGACTCAACCATTATATTTGACATGGCCCACAGAGCCCTACGGCCCCGGGGCCTCGCAGCGGATAGACCCAGGGATATAATCTGCAGGCTGCACTACTACAGGTGCAAAGAAGACATACTGGCAGCATTAAGAAACTCCAGCCAGCCGCTGTTATTTCTCAATGATCCTGTCAGTATATACCCTGACCTTTCCTGGCTCACACTACAAGCCAGACGTTCACTGAAACCCATCACTGACCAACTGAGGGTACGGAACATCAGATACAGGTGTGGGTTCCCATTTGCCCTAAGCACAACGATTAATGGCAGTCAGCACAGCATCTATACCATACAAGACGTCCCTGTGTTCCAGAGAGCCCTAGACCTCCCTATGACACACATCAGTGATTGGTAAAGCCCGATGACACCACATGAGTTACCTCCAGCACTCCAACGCCCTCGTTAGCAGCAGGAAACAAGGAAAAGACACTGACACCACGGACTTCGTGCCACATGGAGATACAAGATCGCCCTCCGCAAGGAGGCAATGACCTACTCCATTAGCGCGGACGTACCGCGCACCACGGACACTGCTCCTCTTAATTAACAGAGCCCGTCCTCGAGAAAAAAGGCCCACAAAGAACACAGGATTTCGGGATTTGTGACTTTTCTGCCAAGAGCCAACTCACAGACACCAGAGCCACAATAGACGAAAATTAAGGACGATGCTCTCACGATTTACCACGATTTATCCCGGTCTTCTCACGGATACACAGAGGGACAGAGCCTAATAAGGCTTTGAAGGCACTGCCTTTCACGACACCGAGACTTTCTTAGATCATGCAGAGTGCCACCCCGACCAATCCACTTGAAATAGCTCCTCCCGCCCAACCCTTAAAAAAGAAAAAAAAAAAGAAAACAACGCGCTCACCTGCTATAGAACTCAAGGTACCGTATATAGGATAAGGGAACTCTCTAATTCCTAGACGACCAAATTGACAATGACTCATAGTGCCACACGGCACACGTTCCACTACCATACCAGCACACATAGACCCAGACAACGTGAGCATCCATGAACGTATCATGCAATCACCTACCAGGATCTATAGTGGTGCTCTTCTTAAATCCCCCCCCCCTCCCACGGTACCTATCACACCACCACAGACTGAGTAGGGGTAGGGGGATGCTACTGCGATGTCTCACTCAATCCACATGGCTATACCCGAGGCCCGACTCGAGGGACCCGACACCATTACTGCGTACCCGCCCATTTAGCTTACATTACCAGTCCAAGCGTAATTCACACCGGATGGGAAGGTGACTGGCCATACCCCCCCCCCTATGCAAATAGACTTAATAGATAGTTCCCAATCGACTATCCCCCGCCCCCCCTCACTGGGATAGTTCACCGAAATATATAAGCTACTGCTACCGCATGCTTATACCATTTAGTAACTGCACTTAGGTCTCACTGACCTACACCACGGCAACAGATAGGTTCTCGGGGAGATCTTCTCGCCCGAGACAGCTGCCACAGGTATTTGCGCGCCTGACCCAGGTGCCAGTTCTAACTCAGGTTCTCGATACTATTTGATTGTGTACTGAGTAACTGTTGTCTTTTTGTTTCTTTTTATTTTTCTTTCTTCTTTGATGTGTCATTGCTTGTAAATTTCTTGGTATTTCTGTACAGACAGGTCTGTGGCCAAGCGCTGGGCGGGGGCACAACACAAGCCCTAGATATCTGATCGTCTTAGATCAAAAATGACCACCCTACGCATAATCACTCTTAATGTGAGGGGTTTGAACTCCCCGGAAAAACGCTCCCTAGCTCTTGCTGAGCTGCATAGATTACGGGCCGACGTGGCGTTCCTCCAGGAAACCCACTTTAAAAAAGATAATGCTCCCACCCTGAGAAACAATAGATATACCACAGGCTACTTCGGCCATTTTACTGACAAAAAAAACAGAGGAGTGGCTATACTACTTTCCGCTCAGGTACCATTCACGCTCCTAGACCAGAAAACCGATGACTCGGAGGCTATTGCTTATAAAGGGAACCATAGGACACAATAAAATCACTTTCGTCAACATGTACTTGCCTAACACAGGCCAATGCAAGACCCTTAAGAAATGTTTACACTGGATAGAAACTTTTGCAGAGGGCATCCTTATTATGGGGGGGCGACTGTAACCTATCTTTATACTCTAACTTGGACACCACATCAGTCACTCCCAATCGGCTTGACCCGTTACATAAGCACTTCTCCCACCTCCTAGACAGCTCCCAGCTCTACGATTGCTGGAGAATTAGTCACCCAAATAGGAAAGACTACTCCTACTACTCCCCAGCGACTCGTACATACTCCAGATTGGACATGTTGTTTTTACCACACAGGTTCCTACACTTAGTGTCATCTTGCTCATATGGTCCTATCACGTGGTCAGACCACGCCCCCTGTCTCTTGCCGTTCATATCCCCTCCATACCCATGAAAACCTACCAATGGAAACTAAACGACCTACTACTGAATGACAAATTAGTAATCAAACAAGTACACTCCTCCCTACAACAGTACTTTCAGGAAAACTCCTCCCCAGAGACTCCCCCCCCCCCCCCCCCCATTAACATGGGAAGCACATAAGTGTGTGCTACGGGGACAGCTCATAGCTATAGCCTCAAGACAGAAAAAACTGAGCGAGGGTAAAATGAAATCCCTCACAGCAGATATTCGGACTCTGTAGGCAACCCACCACAATAAAGACTCCTTTCAGACATATAAGGCACTACTAGCAAAGCGCCCTGAACTGCGACAAATTCTGAACACACAGGTTCAACGATCATTACTCCGCACCAAACACGCCTACTTCTACTCTGGGGGCAAATGCGGACGCCTCCTGGCCTCAGCGTTAAAACAAAGTAGGCATAAGACATTCATAGCAAAGGTCGGTTACCCAAACAAAGGCGTCTCACACACCCTGCCAGATATCATGGAAGCCTTTCATACGTTTTACTCAGAGCTATACAACCTCCGGAACTCACCCCCGCTAGCACAAGATATTGAACACTTCCTGGCTCCCAGGGTGCGTAAAAAAATACCTAGTGGAGCGTTACAAACCCTAGATGGCCCATTGACGAAAGACGAATTCTTAAAAGTTGTAGGCTCGTTACCTCAGCGGAAAAGCCCAGGCCCAGATGGTTACACCGTTAAATACTTTAAACCATTCAAGGACATACTAACTGACCCCTTTCTTGACGCTTTTAACTTCCTCACTGATACCCCGGCTCTGCCCACCCCGGCTCTAGAGGCCCATATCACTTTATTACCAAAACCAGGAAAAGACCCCACTAATTGTGGTAGTTATCGTCCGATCTCTCTAATCAATGTAGACCTCAAAATCTTTACTAAAATACTTGCAAACCGTTTACGCCCCTTACTACCCAACCTCATCCATACAGACCAGGCAGGCTTTGTCCCGGGTCGAGAGGCAAAGCACAATACGACAAAGCTCCTGAATCTCATTCACTTATCTCATTCTCACCACATACCCAGCCTCCTCCTCTCGGTCGATGCTGAAAAAGCATTCGACCGAGTGGACTGGTCTCTACTAAAAGCCACCTTACACGCCATGGGCTTTTGGCCCAACTGGGGAAAATGGCTGGACGCTATATACTCCACGGCCAAACTCAAAATCAACGGACAACTGTCTGACCCGGTACACATAGGAAACGACACGAGACAGGGGTGCCCCCTATCCCCTCTCCTCTTCATCCTTACGATGGAGCCATTCCTTCAAGGGATTAGGGACAACGCAGACATCACAGGCTTCCAGGTGGGACAGCAGGAATACAAGATCTCTGCATTCGCAGACGACCTGCTTTTTACACTGACCGCCCCTGGAACATCCATGGAACCACTCCTAGGGGAAATAGCTGGGTATAATAGGGTATCCAATTTCCAAGTTAACTTTGCCAAGAGCGATATCCTACCCTTAGAAATCACTCATCACATGCAAACAACATTGAAGGAGCGGTACCCTTTTAAGTAAAATACCTAGGGGTACGCCTACCGCGGATTCTCACAAATACCTATACCATGAATTTTATCCCACTTCTCCAACAGATAGAAACAGACCTAGCCAGGTGGCATAAGCCCCAATTTGGGTGGCTGTGCCGCATTAACATTCTAAAAATGAATACACTCCCGAGACTAATATACCTCCTACAAACAATCCCAATCCGTATCCCCAAAACATTCTTCACCAAAATTAGGCACATCTTCACCAAATTTATCTGGGCGAATAAACATCCTAGGATAGCTTTTACCACACTCACGAAACCCAAAACCCAGGGCGGACTGGGGATGCCACACATAGAGCTCTACCATAAAGCGATCACGCTCACTAGGATATATGAATGGGCCAACTCGTGCCCGCAGACACAATGGGTGCAACTGGAGAAATCCTTTTTCAGAACCCCGCTCCATGGGGTCCCATGGCATGACCCCGAATCCACATCATTGTCTCTAAACCAAACCTGGAGACACTTGAGACAGGGGTCCGAAATCTCCCCTCACCCATCCCCCCTGTATCCCCTGACTGGGAACCCGAGGTTTCAATTGGGACTCCCACTAAACTCCTTTGACTTCTTGAACCTACCCCAGAAAACGCCTTATTTAAGACTACACTCAGTCCTTGAGAGCGGTTCAGTCAAGCCGCTCGAATCTCTAATGGGACAGGAACAACCCACGACGTTGCAGACTTTTAAATACGCGCAACTGACCCACCACATTCGGTCCACACAATCATTACTAGCAGGCTCCCGTGCATTCACGACATACGAAATATGCTGCACATCTCAGTCTCTCAAAAAAAAACACCTATCAATATTTTACAAGATGCTTCAAGATGAGCTTAGGGGACAAACGCCGCATTACACCCAAGCATGGAATAGAGAACTCTCCACTAATATCTCTCAGGGGGAATGGGGCATCATATTCCAGGGCATACAGAAATCCTCCTGCAACACTGCTATCCAAGAAAGCTTGTACAAAAGGGTAGCAAGGTGGCACTATTCGCCCACTAAATTGCAACGTATCTTCCCACTCACACCGGATACGTGCTGGCGCTGCGGGCACATAGGAGGCACGACGGCTCACATCTGGTGGCAATGCCCGACCATACAACCCTACTGGAGGAGGGTAAGGGAGATAACCAACACAGTCACAGGGGGGAACATACCTCACAAGCCAGAAACATTGCTTTTCTTATTATTCTCAAACCCCATCGCCAAACCACAGAGGGTCCTAACGACCCATCTGTTCACAGCGGCCAACCTCCTAATCCCGGTACAATGGAAGGCAACTAGAGCCCCTTCGGTGAGGGAATGGATCCAGAGAGTGATGGAGGAACTGCCGGCCTCTATGAATGGTAAATATGCCTCCACTTGGGAACCATGGTTACAATACATGGGCAAGGCCACAACCTCCTAGGAAACCGATTCGCACAGGGCCCTCATAATAATAATGACCACCCAGTGGTAACTGCCCCCCCCCAGTCGCAGCGGTCAGCAAGCCACAGACCTGGCTAAGACGTTGGAACCCACTAGTCCCTGTTTATACTGTTTAGTTTATTTGTTAGTAAATTGCTGCTGGATACAGCATTCATACTGTATAG
Organism: Pelobates fuscus; assembly: GCF_036172605.1. Classification (NCBI taxonomy): domain Eukaryota; kingdom Metazoa; phylum Chordata; class Amphibia; order Anura; family Pelobatidae; genus Pelobates; species Pelobates fuscus. The sequence goes on along the minus strand of NC_086324.1, from coordinate 115,383,688 downwards.
ATTGATATGTAAACCAAGGTATTGTGCCAGTAATCCAAAAGACCGGATGATAAAGCGTGGATGTGCCTAGTGCAAAACTCCACTTTACTGTTAATACTCCTATAATGTGACGAAGCAATAAAATGAAGGCTTACACCCCTTCCGCTATTACTTATGTGATACTTACCACACTGTTCTGTACTGCACCATTGTCATGTCCTCCTACATAGCTCTAGATAAATTGCTGTCACTGTGCAAATTTATAATATACTCACCAAGATAGCTGATTTCTTCAAGTTTATACACATTCAAGTGCCTAATGTAACCAGCGATAAAAGTCACTCATCCCAATACAGGGGTTTACTACCTATGCAACTTGCTATAACCCGGCACTTTGTTATTTTATGCTACCGTTTGATACTATTTCGTGATAACACTTTGTATTGTTTCGCTGCTGTGTAAAGTTGACGTATGATTTTGTTATATGCTATAACACTGTATCGCAAATGAGAAAACAATTAAAAAAAAAAAAAAAAAAGAAAAGAAACTGAAATAGCCTTGTCTACTTGATAGCATTTTAGCTTCACAGAATAGTGCCAAAAGCATACAATGGGGATATTGTTATACTCACCAGATGTAGCTAAACACAATATGGGGTTCTGTGCAGGAATAGCACACACCAGCTTTACGAAATGCACATTACAAAAACCTTGTTATATGTGTATATGCCAAAATGGAGAAAAAACACAATTTTACTCTAATATTTAGCAGAGATTGGCGATTAAATGGTTGCTTAAAAAGTGTCAAATTAACCTTAGGTAAATAGCCTGTGATGTCTATATAAATATATAATTTTGTGTGGCACTTTTGCTTTCTGTGGTGGCTACTAAACCTACAAGACAAACACACCAACTTCTAAAATTGTTTCACATTAAAATTTAATTTTAGTCCTTGTATTTTGTGGCCTATAACTTTCAAAATAAGCTGAAATCATATACATATTATGCATTCTTAAATCAAGACACATTCATTTATTTTGAATTACTTTTTCTAGGCTGAACATATTATGCACACGTTATTATAGCCAAAACTGTGGGGGGGGGGGGGGGAATATTTTTACTTTTTTTTTTTTTTTTGGCATTATTTTTATAAATAATGAGACTGTATCCGTATCTATGTATATGTGACATCAAATTAAATCCCTGTTTTCCCTCTTAAAAACGGTATATAATATGTGTTGGTGCAATAAATGACAAAGATGCAAATTGTGTTTGAACACAAACCACAAAAAATGCAAAAATGGCTTGTGTCCTTAAGGGGTTAATTGGGTAACAAAATATGAAATCGATAAATTCACTGTTTCTTAAATATCTCCAGAACCCATTCCCACAATGTCACAAAGTAACATATAACACATAATTGGTCATTATGTATTGATTTACCTCTGGATTATCCCATTTATTTTATGCTTTTATCCCTTCAGGGCTTTATGGAAGATGAAGGACGTCAACGAACAACAAAATATATTTCACATGTATTTGTTGAAGAAAGTGATTTACGCAGACAGTTTTTAGAAGAAAAGGCAAAAAGTGAGAAATTATCAATGTGTACTTTTTCACCAACACAGAAAAAAGGGTCAATAAAAGCATTTCTGCAGCAAATTGAATCCTTAGAGGTAGCCCATCAAGAGGAAAGAGATGTTGAAAAGGGTAGCAAAATTCTTAATACAGTGGAGACTTATTCAAGTGCCAGCCATCTTACTTCAACATCAAGATTAAAAGGTAAGAATAACTAAATTGTGTGAGTCAATAATGTTCACTTATATGAGGAGTAGTGTTTTTATCATTCTTTCATATTATTAATTTGTATCTTGTTTATGTATTTCAGTATTTTTGGTGGTGTAAGGCTGAAGGCATAAGCATGGTAGGGTTTAGCTTAGGAAAGCTAATGAAATTCCATGTCATAACAAACGTTCAGGTGGAAGGGAGAGCTTCCATAGGGAAGCATTAGGCTAATGCATTCTTTTGCGAAGCATTCTATTGAGTGATTAGCGATTGGTGCAAAGCCTGCACATGTGCCTAGAGTTTCCTGGGGATATGAGATCGAAGAAAATAAATCTGGCTGAACTAGGCAAATCCTAGCACTAAAATTACCTTTATGGAAAGAGTGAAAATATCCCTAGGAAATTGCCTTAGTTGTGTGCTTTGCACCCCTTAAGGACACATGACATGTGTGACATGTCATGATTCCCTTTTATTCCAGAAGTTTGGTCCTTAAGGGGTTAAACAGACAAATTGTAAAATCCAACATGTTAGAAAGATCTACTTATGAAAAAGATAAGAAGCAAAACATTGATTAATATACAGGCATACCCCACTTTTAAGTACATAATGGGACAATAGCATGTATGTAAAACAAAAATGTACTTAAAGTGAAGCAACACTTCCCAATGCATGTACTGCATTGCAATAGTCATTTACAGGCATAACTGATATAAATAATTCATTTATAACTAAATTATAAATGCAACTGCAACTTGAATAATTTTGGCAAGATCGCTTGGGTAGTTTTCTGCAGCCTCAGTATCTGCAGCAGCTGCCTCTCCTCCACAGCTTGCAGAAAATGATGCATCCTTTGCTGCCTCACCTTCAGGCTTAAGGCTTTACTTTGTATAAATGCCTGGTTGACAGTAACATGGTGTGTAGTCTGATTGTCTATCCAAAGTATTAAGAGTCTCTCCATGTCTCCAGTCTGCAACAATGCTATCCCTTTTTCAAATTGTTGTGTTAACGGGTGTAGCACTCCCGTGCTTGAATTACACCTTCATCATACAATTTATAAATTTTAGCCTTCAAACCAAGGTAATAGATTCACAGCTTTTTTTTTGTATCTGCCAGTACAGTATTAATGTACTGTAGAGTACACGATGGGTACCTGCAATAATTAAAAGGAAAAATAGAAGTTCCTACAATCTGTACAGGTACTGTAACTGTATTTCAAAATCATCCTTAAATGATTAGGTTTACATTCAGGACCAGGGCCTGTAGTGGGAGGGGGTCAGGTCAGGGAGTGAATGAAAAACAGGTTTCACCAAATACAGTAAAATATACAGGTACTTACGTTTAGGAAGGTTTTTGGGTGGATGGGCGGCAACTCCGGGCTGGCTAGCAGCAACTCCGGGCGGGAACTTTGCCTATTCACTGGTGACAACGCCAAGTGGCTGTGTTTCAAAATTTTTCACTAAATTATTATGGGGTGGTCAGGGGCTGCAGTGGGGTGTCAGGATGGGATAGTGTACTTATATACAGTACAGTATTGCAGATATATATTAGGAGTGGGCACACAGATACTGTACAGTAGAGAGAAAGAAGAACAAAGAATGATTAGGAACAGGATAGGATAGTGTATAAGTACACAGTACTTCTATGCAAGTTTTTGGATGGACAGCAACTCTGGCGGGCAACTCTAATCTCACTGGCAACTCCGGGGTGTGGGACTGGCGGGAACTCTGTGTATCAGCTCCGCCTGTTTGGCACTGTGGCTGCGCAGCGTGGGAAATGTCCTTAATTGGGATACTGTGGCTGCGCAGCGCGGGAATGTCCGTAGTCGCGAGGGTACGCAAAGTGAGGGTTCGCAAAGTGTGATTCTTCTTTATTCTTCTTTATTCAAATAACATCAACGTTTCAGCTCCTTTGTGGAGCTTTCATCAGGACATAACAAGCATAAAAAAATTAAACAAGCTTATATAGAACATATAACTATTATCAGGTACTTACATACAGGTGATCTTCATTTCCGTCGACCGCCAGACCGCCCGCCCGTTCGCATTTACTTCTGGGTTCCAGATCACATACGCAAACTCACCTAATTGGCTCGGCATAACACGTTGCTGGGGCAACCATAGACTCCTACGTCTCATTGGCTGCCCCCACTTGTACTGGCGCCGGTCTGAGCCAAACGTAGTGCTTATTGCGTTTGTGCATCATGTAATCATGGCAATCCTGGCGCACCCCAGCGGTCAGACAGGAGATGATATACTCCAGTACAATCAATTATACTGAAGATCTGCAGCCATAAACAGAGGCAAAATATTTAAAGAAACAACACAATATACTACAATATTTACAACTATGTCTAGACTTGTAAAAAAATAAATACAGTAAACCACTACAAAGTGCACATATATAAATATATATGTTTATGTAGGTCTGGCCTCAATTACTCAATTAGTGCCTAAGTGCAAATGCAACGGAAAGGGACCATTATTCCCCTTATCCAAAATGTAGGCAAAATGTTATCTGGATGTATGTGAATATCATAAGTCTATCCCATAAATAAGAGAAATACAATAACAATTAAAAATGTGAAAAGTGAAAAAATAAATATAAATAAAAAAAAATGCCTCAGGCTGAAATATATCTAGTATATACACACTATGGTTGGTACCTTACCCATAGTATAGATTGTCTCAATATTCTAAAATCTGACAGTTGACTAAATAAAACAAAACAATATTCTCTCTGGCATTCATTTTGGACCATCTGATGGGCATGTGCTGGTATATACCAATTATAGCAGTTATCCCAGCATTAGAATTAAAGGAAGGAGATGGAAGGCAACAAAAGGTGGTTCAGTAATAATTATTTACAAAAACATAGAATAAGAGCACTTCTCATTTAGGCCCCTAGGAGACAGGGTTCCCAATTCGAAAATCCAATAAGCCTCTCGCTGTAATAATAGTTTACCTCTGTCCCCCCCACAGGCCGAAATGGGAACGTGCTCAATAGCTACGCATCTGAGCGCTGACAGTTGGTGTTGGTATTCTAGGAAATGTCTGGCCACTGGTTTGTCTGACTTGCCATCACGATAGGCAAGCCTGATACTAGACCTGTGGCCTCTGATTCTCTCACAGAGTGCAGTCTCTGTTTTGTCGATATAATTTAAGCCACATGGGCACATAAGTTTTTTTTTTTTTTTATGCTTGTTATGTCCTGATGAAAGCTCCACAAAGTAGCTGAAACGTTGATGTTATTTGAATAAAGAAGAATCACTTGAAAATCCCTGGAGTGCCAGTATTTCCTCTGTTTATATTGCTAAGCTTCTAGAGCACCATGTACTACTATTTTTTTTGGGGGGGCTGGAGTGCAAGAGCCTTTTAATATATATATATATATATATATATATATATATTATAAAAGAATAGATATATTGGTTAAAAAAACAATAAAACTTGGAGTGCTACAATCACCAATGTGGGTCACTCACCTCACATACATAGGTAAAATAAAACGGTAAAAGTAGTGAGAGCACCCCCAAAGTACAATAAGTATTATAGTTACCCCTATGTTCAGTTAAAATCCTGCAGAGATAAAACCAGGAAAAAACAGACATAGGGTAATAACGTACAAACAATTTTAAAATGTGCAAATAAATGTGTAAACTCACATATTTCGGAGCCACTTCAATTAACCCCTTAAGGACACATGACATGTGTGACATGTCATGATTCCATTTTATTCCAGAAGGTTGGTCCTTAAGGGGTTAAGGACCAAACTTCTGGAATAAAAGGGAATCATGACATGTCACACATGTCGTGTCCTTAAGGGGTTAAAGCTGGCTCAGACTAAGAACGTGAAATAGATGATGTGATTGTGGCGAAACCAACCTCGCCACTGGGCCCTGGAGAAGCCTGTTTGCTAGCCTCCTACCTGCTGACTATGGCCCCTGGGTTATTTGGGGCATATTGTACTGTATATTGCTGCTACTGGCCCTTTTAACAGCATCTATGGACATATTGGGACTTTTGGGACTACTGTCCCTTTAAGACTGTGATACGTATTCTAGTGTACTGCCTGTAATATTATATGTGTATTTGTGTGTTAAGTTTATCCTGGGTGATTTGTATGCAGCATTCAACTGATTGTTCTGTAGAATCACTCCATTCAGTATATTGAGTGAAACTACCGAACAACCAGACCACCCAGGAATAAGTGTGCCTCCAATTACAGTTTGCAACAATGTTGCAAACGGGTAATTGGCAATCAGTGTAATGTATGCTTTGTCCTCTGGGTGGCCGCCATTCGGGAAACAAACACGTGGCGGCGGCCATCTTAGTTCCATCTGGAACTAAAATCGGACACTTGACTAGGCAAACACCGCTGAGACCTCCATACTTCCAGGAATTCGTATAGAAACTACCGAATGACCCGCCGTTCGGTAGAAAGAACCCCACAAACAAGGGAATTCATTCAAACCCTGTCCAGGCTCTATAACACAGGCAATTCGCCTGTTTTCATTCCCTTGTTTGTGACCGACCGCAGGGCCAAAATGCATGGAACTGTTTTCGGATACTTTACCCATGCGGTCGGTCAAATCTTTGGAACCCCATATCTCCCGAACCATTCATCCGAATGACTTGAATTTTGGATATGTTGTCCCCCTGAATAAGGGCTATCCAGCGATGCTGGATTTAAAGGTGTACCCCCGGGTTTTGGGGTACATCCAGAACTTGGCTGGAAAAGTGTACCGGATAATTGGGTTTAATGTTATCTGAGGGGAGGGGATGTGTGGGCTGAACCATGTATGTGATTGGTTATTTTATGCCTCCCCCTGGGTGTGGCCTGTATGTGTATTATTGTAATAAAAGCCAGGCTGGATCAGACAGTCGAGAGTTCCTGTTTTACCCTCAAAGTGATGTGTCGTCTCATTATTGGGGGGAAGGATTTATTGCATGCTGTTCCAGTTGACTGCTAGGAGTACAAGCCTATTCGTATGGTTCCTATTCAATGGTCTACAGCATTCATATGCTTGGGAGAATTTAAAGGTTTCTCGGATTCGGTGATTGTGGTGTCTGCCAGAGTGCTTGGAGTCCTCAGGAAGCACTGGGAGCATCCATTAACGGAGGTACTCAGTCGGGGTGCCAGGTGATCCGTTACAGTGATGATAGCTGGAATCAAATGCTGACTGCTCACTCGTCCTCTTTCTTTAGCAAAAAAACAGGATGCAAGGTCTTTGTCAAAGATTTATTCCATTAAATATAGACAACAGCAGCAAAGATTAAAATTCAAATTCAGCTTTCCTATTCTCCGCAAATTGTAACTCTATTTCGGTCCGTTCTCAGTTTAAATAGGCGCTTTTTCGCGCCGTTTCTTCCATCTGGTGATATGCTCCTCCCCCCTTCATTCTGACGTAGCGAAGATCAAGCATCCTAGCGTCGTTAGTAACCTTCGGTGTTCATCATAAATGACACAGGGAGGGTCCCTTCACTTATCAGTCTTTAGTATTGTAATAAGGAGTTTCCTACTGCCACATACTTGATACATATTAACACAAATATAATTAAAACACAAGTAGATAGTAAACCAACTATTTAAATACATGTTAAATCGGAACTTCCCTTTTCCTAAAAGATACTTTAAAAATGAAATTAGGTAAAAAAGAAGAAAGAGAGGAAAATCAGTATTATTCCATTTAAAGGTACAGGTTCCTGTATATACAAAATACAAATGCCTTAAAGTGCACATTGCTATCAGTATTATTTCATTTAAAAGTGCAGTATATATATATATATATATATTTTTTTTTTTTTAAATCAATGTGGCATATTTCTTACACAGCACTTTACTGCACAAAGTCCCCAACTTTGGGAAAACATATATGCTAGACAAAAGTAACATTGCAAAATACAATAAAAAAAAAAAGTATAAAATCTAAAATCCCTTTGCTTTTCATCCATAATTGCACAAACTTCTTCAGGGTTATGAAGAGTAAAATCTAATCTTATGCTCCACTTTGTGTCCTTCTAAACGTCCATAGTTGTGACAAAATCACACTCCTGGATCTTCAGCTGTTTTCACTTCTGTCTTCCTGTTTTGTAAATCATGCATTTCATCACATGTGTATGTGTATGTATAAGGGAAACAAAAAGTACACCCCCTTTGAATTCTATGGTTTTACATATCAGGACATAACAATCATCTGTTTCTTCTTCTTCCTCTTCTTCTTCCTCTTCTTCTTCTTCCTCTTCCTCTTCCTCTTCCTCCTCCTCTTCCTCTTCCTCCTCCTCTTCCTCCTCCTCTTCCTCCTCCTCTTCCTCCTCCTCTTCCTCCTCCTCTTCCTCCTCTTCCTCTTCCTCCTCTTCCTCTTCCTCCTCTTCCTCTTCCTCCTCTTCCTCCTCTTCCTCTTCCTCTTCCTCCTCTTCCTCCTCTTCTTCCTCTTCCTCTTCCTCTTCTTCCTCTTCTTCCTCTTCCTCTTCTTCCTCTTCTTCCTCTTCTTCCTCTTCTTCCTCTTCTTCCTCTTCTTCCTCTTCTTCCTCTTCTTCCTCCTCTTCCTCCTCTTCCTCTTCTTCCTCCTCTTCCTCTTCTTCCTCTTCCTCTTCTTCCTCTTCCTCTTCTTCCTCTTCAGTACAACAAAGCTTAAATGGACACTATAGTCACCTGAACAACTTTAGCTTAATGAAGCAGTTTTAGGGTATAGAACATGCCCCTGCAGCCTCACTGCTCAATCCTCTGCCATTTAGGAGTTAAATCCCTTTGTTTATGAACCCTAGTCACACCTCCCTGCATATGACTTGCACAGCCTGCCATAAACACTTCCTGTAAAGAGAGCCCTATTTAGGCTTTCTTTATTGCAAGTTCTGTTTAATTAAGATCTTCTTATCCCCTGCTATGTTAATAGCTTGCTAGACCCTGCAAGAGCCTCCTGTATGTGATTAAAGTTCAATTTAGAGATTGAGATACAATTATTTAAGGTAAATTACATCTGTTTGAAAGTGAAACCAGTTTGTTTTTTTCATGCAGGCTCTGTCAATCATAGCCAGGGGAGATGTGGCTAGGGCTGCATAAACAGAAACAACGTGATTTAACTCCTAAATGACAGTGAATTGAGCAGTGAAATTGCAAGGGAATGATCTATACACTAAAACTGCTTTATTTAGCTAAAGTAATTTAGGTGACTATAGAATCCAAACTAGGATGTAACAGGACCTGTTGTCCGCTTGAAAAGCCAGGGCGTAGCCAGTATAATTTCTAAAACTGTCAATTTCATTATTTTGAATTATGCTATATTTTCCATTTATTCTCAATAGCAATGCCAAAAGTTAATGCAAGACCATTTTTGTCAAAAGATGCAGATAAGCTTTTGTCAGAAAATGATTGTAGTCGGGACAGCTTCCAGATGGAATCAAATCTTTCAACATTATCAGCTGATGAAGATGAACGCTCTGTAATCGAAGAAATACTGGCAAGTTATTTTCCATTAAGTATATCTCTTGCAGGTTCTTCTGTTAAAAAATAGAAATAAGTAAAACATCAAAAAATATATATATTTTTTTATTATTACTAGAGAACTTGGTTATAATGAAAAGCTGTAGTCTAAGCACCAGCATGCTGTGGTAGCTAGCTAAACAGCACAACTGATTTGCAGTGCTGTATTGGCCTTGCTTAGCTAAATGGAGTCCATCAGGCTTCTTTATTTTTTTTTAATTCTTTATTTTTGTTGTGCTTTTAATTACATGAAATGCATGCAGCGCCACGACAGCGGATGCGAGCAGCAACAATGCAGATTTATTGTGGCATAGAACAATAGCACATGTTAAGGAGTTAGAGAAGACAGGCTATCAGCACAATTTTATAATAAGAGAGAATCATGCAAGGCAAACATTTCAAAAACTTTAACCCCTTAAAGACTGAGCCAAATGTACACGTTGTAAACAAAACCTGGCATTTGCGCTATATGTCTGTCCAACCGTAATTCACCTCTTTCATATTAAATGCACCCCTCCCCCCCCCCTTCTTATATATCATTTTATTCAGGGGAAACAGACCCCTCCCCCCAATCCGGCTTCTTTGACCTTTGTGTGGCTTTATTTGTCTCCCCCCTCTTACGTGGACTCTACTTGTTTTTTTCCTCATTTTTACAGCATTTTGTTTCACTACCCACTTTCTGCGGCTCTTTGCGCCCCTCCCCTTTCCATTTTTGTAGCTCTTTCACCAGCCCATCCACTTTACAGGATTTTCATATTACATCACCCCCACCAATACTTAAAGGGACACTATAGTCATCCAGACCACTTCAGCTCAATGAAGTGGTCTGGGTGCCAGGTCCCTCAGGTTTTAACCCTTCAGAGAAACTGCTATGTTTACATAGCCGGGTTAATCCAACCTTTGGTGGCTGTCTTCCTGACAGCCGCTAGAGGCGCTTCTGCATCCAGTGTGCAGAACGTCCATAGGAAAGAATTGAGAAATGCTTTCCTATGGACTGTTAGAATGCGCGCTCTGCTCTTGCCGCGCATGCACATTCCGCTCCACTCGGGAGCTGACGTCAGCAGAGGAGTAGATGTCACCAGCGCCGAGGGAGCCCGGTGCTGGATTAAGGCAAGTAGGTGAAGGGGTTTTAACCCCTTTAGCGCCACGGGAGGGGATCCTGAGGGTGAGGGTCACCCAAGGATGACATAGTGTCAGGAAAACGGGTCCACCTGATGTCATTAGATGGGGGAATTAGGTTTAATTTATATGGAAGGAAATCGTTAAAGGAGCACTTCCAGCACCACTATAGCGTGGTGATATATTTATGGGGCCAGCACTATTTTGTTTTAGAATGCTTTGACTTCGTACTTGGGGTCTGCCAGATGTCTCTCCCTCCTTCCTGCAGGCTGATCTGCACAGCCAGTGAACTAAGCCATGCACTACTGGGCTTAGCTCATGATGGTAGCTTTCATCTATCACTGAGCTGTAGTGGAAGCAGCAAGCAGCACTCTGCAAAGCCCAGGTAAGAAGTCTAAAATAGGGGGCTCTAGGGAATTCCAGAGAGCTGTAGTGGTGCAGGGAGTGTTCTATTTAACACTCCTGTCAAGTTTTTGCTCATGTTAATAACCACAGAGGGGCGGAGCCTGACTGGCTAGCCGAGCGAACGCACATTGCATGAGCTCCTGAGCTAAAGCAGCAAAAACCACGACTAGCTGCAGCCAAGCAGCGGGTTTTACCGCAAAACTTATAGGCTGAACAAAGGGGGCCGTGCTGATCCAAACTACATCAAACTCGGAACCTTTCAGGTCCGTATCACCAGCCTTTAACATACTGCGGCCTACAAACTTATCAGGCGTCAGAGAGACGTCCGCTCTCCAGTGCTGACTTCCGTTAATAATAGCGGACACCTGCATATCTGCTATATTGCCATGTCTACTTAGACGCACAGATTGTCCATATATAATGCAAATCTCTAGCCCATTCCAAGGTAATAGCTACTCTGAAAATTCTCAGCTGTTTACTCTTGTAGTTAGACATGTTTGACTAGCTTACAGATTATCTTGTTTTTATTATATCATAAACTTGTGCAAATCCTTAAATGTTGCTCTATAAAAATCGGTCTGTTTTTTTCACCTACTAACCAACTGTTAACATATGCCTTGTCATATTCTAGTCAATGCTGTAGGGGCATGGCTTGGCTCCCGCCAGACAAGCATACTATGCACTGATCGTTTAAGATAGGAACACTTAATCTGAATATGTTGCTCTATAAAAATTGTGCGGTTTCTTCACATGCTGATCAACTGTTAACAAATGTTTTGTCATACACTTGTCAAGGCTGTTGGGGCATGACGAGATAACTTGGTATATTTCCATGCACTCCACAAATAAAGAATTTAAAAAAATAAAAATAAAAAATAACCAAATAAAATGTATTATCAAAATGATTTACCCATTCTTTTTTTCTGTTACTTTTGTGACCTGCAGTTATATAAAGTATAGAGAATGACTTTTAGGTGGCATTTATTAAAAAAAAAAAAAAAAAAACAGTTTGAACTAGTATAAACAAACTTAATTTTTCTTGTATTCTTGTTTCCTCATAAAATAGGAGAAGCGTTTAGAACATAACGGTACTGAACCTTGCAAAAAAAAAACTTCTGAGAAGTGCCGTGAGACCTATCGACTTTTGAAGAGGAGGAACATTATAGTGGAAGCTGTTAAAAATCTGAGATTAGTGGAGAGCTTGTTCATGTAATTGTCTTAAAATATCTGTAAATATTTTACATTTCTTTATGATAGTCGTTTTGCTCAAGTGGGTGCCAATCTAATGTTGGAAGTATGTTTGTGTGGGTGGTCTTTACCTTACATCTGAAAACCCTGCCAGTTGACAACCAAAGAATACTCTATAGATGGTCTCCTTCATAGATCAAACATTATGCTTTTCCTATTAGCTGCTGGAAGTGGTAGCTTATGGTATATTGCTGTGTATGGCACGCGGAAACTAATTGAATGTCCCCCTGCCCTTTCCCCACTCTTTTTTTTTTTTTTTTTTTTTGTGTGTGGAGGGGGTAGGGATTGCCGGTACATATTCTCAATCATACACATTTACATGCAGAGACATTGTATTCACACTTAGCTACATTCATATACACAGGCACACACATTGATATAATACACAGAGATGCAATCGCACACATAGAGACAAAAACACAGATTTATACACATTCCTATACACACATATTCATACACTCACACACACTTAATTTTATTGCTATTGGGTACTGTCTGCTCTGATTTCCAAGCTCTCTGTAATTGTGCTGGGGCAATATCACATCCAAGGTTTAGCTTCAGGGTGCATAAATGAGGTGGGATATCCGTGCAGGAATATGATAGCAGCCTCGCTATACGTCTGAATACATGCACTGCAGAGAAGGCACCACTTATCACCCTAGGAGGCCCCTCTCCCAATCAGTAAGATGCTGTGCGTTCTAATTTTTATCAAGTTGCAAAGCAGCATGTATCAGGCTTTTAAAAAGATCTTTTGTTATAGTTTTACCTTTATGGAAAAACTCAGAAATGACTGCCATTTTAAGCATGGGAAGTTAATGAACATTATGATATTGCCACCAGGAAGAGAAGCTCATAAAGTAAAATAGTCCATGTTACACAACCAAAACATATCTTCCCTTTGTTAAAATAGAGGAAACAAAATAAAACCAACAACATGTAACGGATAAACAGATCTAGGAGAAAAACTTGCTAAGATAAAGGGGGTGGGGGGAGGAAATGATTAATAGCTTTAAAATAGGTCTTTCAATTTCTTTGTCTCTGCGAACATTATTGTTTGTGACCATGGGACAAAAATCTTGTGTATCGGCATCTGCAATTATATTCCCTCTGAAGTATTATTGTGTGTGTGTGTGTGTGTGTGTATGTATGTATGTATGTATGTATATATTTTTATATATATATATATATATATATATATATATTTTTATATATATATATATATATATATATATATATATATATTTATTTATATTTAGGGGTGCACCAAAATTAAAATTCTGGTCCGAAACTGAAAATTCAGGGTGCCCTTGGCCTCAAATGATTTAAAAAAAAGTTTGTTTTTTTCTAGAATTGGAAAAAAAAAAAATCCTTCTCTTTTAGTGGTCCCCACCCGCTTAATGTTCCTCTCTCCCCCCTCTAGTGTTCTTTTCTCCCCTCCCCTGTCCCAGTGTTTTTTCCCCCCATCCCATAGTGTTCCCCCCCCGCTGCCCCTTAGTGTTCTCCCCCCCCCCGTCCTATAGTGTTCTTTCCCCCACCTCCTTTCCCATAGTGTTCTTTCCCCCACCTCCTGTCCCATAGTGTTCTTTCCCCCACCTCCTGTCCCATAGTGTTCTTTCCCCCACCTCCTGTCCCATAGTGTTATTTCCCCCACCTCCTGTCCCATAGTGTTCTTTCCCCCACCTCCTGTCCCATAGTGTTCTCCCCCTCTCCTGTCCCATAGTGTTCTCCCCCCCTCCCCTGTCCCATAGTGTTCTTCCCCCTCCCCTATCCTATAGTATTTCCCCCCCCTCTCTCCTGTCCCCCTATCCTATAGTATTCCCCCCCCCCTCTCTCCTGTATATGTCTATATGTATTAGGACCATGAGTACTACCGGGCCGTGTGAGTAAACGCTCCCCCTCGAAGCATTACACGTCTTACTTGGGGGTCTCTACACACGATGAACGCAATGACACGAAGGGGGGGGGGGCGCAAGTCACTCCAGCGTCTCTGTCATCTTACAGCCGGGAATCACGCAAGCCACTTCAGCAGACAAACGAACACTCACTCCCATCATCCTCACATGCATCCCATAAGATCCATACCATCTTACACCTCAGCTTAAACACCACTCAGACGCAAGGTACCAGCCGCGAGTCATGCAAGCTATGTCAGCAAACAAGCAAACACCCACTCCCATCATCCTCATACGCATCCCATAAGATCCATACCAACTTAAACACCTTGCTCAGGAGGAGGGAGGGGGGGTTTTCGCACTTATAGGGATACACACCTGAAGTCAGCAACATGTGGGGTCATCACGCCCCTGCCCCTCGCATAGGTCCATCAAGACACTTCACTGAGGCATCGGCCTCCTCGCATCGGGTCATAGTTAAAAAAACAAACTATGTTTCATGTCACCTCGCTTATTCTTTCCTCACGTTCAATAGACACCGAAGATCACCTCCATCCCCCTTAACATTATATAGGGATCTCACCCTCCATAAACGAGCCAAATACACGTCAGATAATACTCTTCTCCTTAAAGAATCATTACTCCTTACTCAGGTGTATTCATGTTCCAGAATGTCATAGGCTTCTGACATAGCCGAGGATATCTCCCTTCCTAGCACCCCTGACAGAATCTCCAGCCCAGCAAGACCAGGAACCCCAGTCGAGAACATAGACAGCAAGTCTAGGGTCTCTACGTTCTTGGACCATACCCAAGATCACAGCCGAACTCAGGAGAATAGGCATACCATACCCGGCCACGGCTCGTACAGTGGAACTATACCGCCTCCTGAACGCTAACCCTGACACCCCGCTACTGGGCACTAGCACGCAGGGAAATGACGAAAACACGTCAGGAATCCAGGCCACCATGTCAGCACTTCTATCATCTGTTAACCTCATCAGTGAGACACTGGAGAAACTTGAAAACCAAGTTGCCATTATCACTCCAGCAGCTGTCCCTGCCACACTTCCACAGACATTACCTACCCCGGTTAACCGCACAAATTCTAACCCGGCACCCACAACCTCACACATAATCACGCCTGCCCACTTAGTATCCCAGCCTATCAAGAAAGACATACTAGAAGGGAAAGATGTCAACCTAGTCTCCCTCCTAATAGTGTCCCAAGATTTGGTTGAGAACAAGGCTTACTGCTATTGGGGACGTGTCGGTAGTACTCAAGGCCAGGGACCCCAGACTCAACAAGAAGCTGTCCGTTCCTTACTTTGTGATGGTGTTCGGCCTATACAGGGGTGTTATTTGTTCAGTGTTCCCCCAACGCAGGCAGGAGCTGAACCTATATCTCCACAAATTGATGGATCTAGGCAACAAGTACGGAGGCTACTCCTTCTATGATTATCATAGATCATTCTCGTCGAAGGCGGCGGCAGCAGCATAAATTCAATTTAACTCACGCTCAGACTGGAGCCAATTTGACACGGAGCTGTTCTGCCGACACTTCGACGGCCTCAAGCCTCCGTCTTGTGCCATTTGCGCGTCAACCGCACATTCTACCAATTTGTGCCCCACCGAACTGAGCCCGCCTTCTACCAACCATGCAGAGTCCACTCCCAACAAATCAGACTGGGTACTCAAGGACAAAATGGGCAGACCCATCGTCTTTCTAGGCAAAGCACAGATATGCAACAACTTCAACGCTGGAGGTTGTAGCTTCAGCGCTTGTCGATTGTTGCATGTCTGTTCCCTTTGCTTCAGGGCACACGCAAAGGCCATGTGCCCCAACCGGCTTTTCCCTAAGCAATGACTCACGGAAATTAATGTTGGCAACCTCCCCTATTATCTCTCCAGCCACCCTTACCCACACTTAGTCAATTTCCTCACCATGGGATTCATGGTAGGATTCCACACTGGGCTAGTTCCACTCCCGGGGGGAACTCTAGAATGCAGAAACCTCCAAACAGCCACCTTAGACCCCGACACTACGGACACACTGATCACAGCTGAAATCAACCACGGGTTCAAGATAGGTCCCTTCAAACAACCCCCCTATTCCAGTTTTAGAACAAACCCAATTGGCATTGCTACTGGAAAATGTAACAATAAAAAAGTTAGATCATTGACCTCTCCGCACCTCATTCCTCTATCATTCCTATCATTAATTCTCTCATACCATCAGGTGAATTTTCACTACAGTATGTTACAGTGGACAATGCCATGGGAGCGATCTTGAAAGCAAGGCACGTCGCCTGGCTAGGAAAAACTGATATTGAAAATGCTTTCAAGTTGCTACCCATACATCCGTTACTATGGCATCTACACGGTGTCAAATGGAGGAGCCAGTACTACTTTGCCATGCGTCTAACGTTTGCGGCCAATAGCAGCCCCAAACTCTTCAACATGTTTGCCAAAACACTGTGCAGGCTTCTACTAAATGTGTGCTGCTGCCTAGTAGCAATACACTATCTGGACGACTTCCTTACGGGCGAGGAACCTAATAAAATTCCCCACAGTATCGACAAAACAGCGGCACTATTCTCCACATTGGGAGTCCCCCTAGCGACAGAAAAAACAATAGGTCCCGCTACCGCTCTAACCTTTCTAGGTATCCACCTAGATTCGACAACCATGATAGCCAGTCTGCCAGATGAGAAAGTTAACCGCATCAGAAACTAAATAACAGGGTTCCTGCTCAAGAGCAATTGCTCCCGCAAAGCGTTTCAGTCTCTTCTAGGCGCTCTGAATTTCGCGTTTTGCATAATACCACAAAGCTGTGCATTCATTTCATGCCTACTACACCTCCTAACTGAGGCCTCTCATGACAATTCTACCATTCTCATCGACAACATCGCCAAAGCAGACTTACTCATGTGGGGTAGATTTCTCTCCTCCTGGAACGGGAAATCAACAATCATACCCCCACTTGACGAGGAACCTCTGGTCGCAACCCATACAGGGTTTGCGGCCATATATAAAAACGGTGGTTCCGTAACTCATGACCCCCCGAAACTTCAACATTACAGGCCTTCAATACCACGTCCTTACTATTCGAGCTACTATCCAATAGTAGCAGCAGCCCACACTTGAGGTTTGTTATGGGAAGGCAAAGCAGTCCAATGCCTCTACGATAATGAAGCCACGTGCGAAATCATAAATAAAGAGATCCTCCTCACTAGTCATCATGAGACTCTCATAAGGAGACTCACGTTGGCAGCATCACATAACTTTCATTCGGTTTGCATGCACATACCTGGTCGGGAAAACATCTCAGCTGACTCTCTCGTTCCAACTTTCAGGCCTTTTTCAAACACTACCCCACAGCAGCCATCACACCCAAGGTGACCCCAACATTTCAGGACCTGATTATGGACATGGTCTCCTAAAACAACACGCCAAAACCCTGTTGAAATCCGCTTTGTCGGACAACACTAGGAAGTCCTACGATAGAGCACTTACTATCTTCTCCAGGTCCACGTCCGAACATCACATTACCAACACTTTCTCTATTGACATGATAGTTGCCTTCACTGTCACTTACACCTAAATCTGGCACACAACACCATCAAGCTGTACCTCACAGGTGTACAACACCACCTATTCACCTTATTCCCCAAAGACAAACCATTCATGTCATCCTATCACCTGAAAAAGGTCCGAAAAGGCATACAACGCACGGACGGCCCTCCGACCACCAAAAGACAACAAATTGACGGGGAAAGGCAGCATCAGATTTGTTAGACACCAACCCATTCGAACCCAGTACGAACTGCATAATTAAAGCCACAGTGTACATAGCATTTGACGGGTTCTTAAGACCCAATGAATTCACGGTGAGTAGACTGTCCGGGAATCCAAGTTACATCAGATTAAAGGATCTACATAAACGAGGAGACCACTATACACTACAACGAAGACAATCTAAGACAAACCAGTTGGGCCCCTCTGACAGAGGTCCTATACTTTCCGACCCATATCAAATGGTGTCCAGTGTCCGTATTGAATACCTTTTGCCTCTCCTTCACAGAACAACAAAAGCTACTCACCCCTGCTCACAATTTACGACAAACCCCTGACCTGCAAAATTTGTACACTTTGTGAGGGCCATGGCCGTCAGAATATGTTACGACCCAATGTCCATCTCAGGGCACTCCTTTAGGATCAGCACCACGACAGCCGCATCCAGCAAAAATGTTCCCGTACATATCATTAAGAAATTAGGTAGGTGGAAATCAGCAGCTTATGGCAAATACATTCCACAGCCAGAAAGAGAACTTAGGAAAGCTTTCAAGGAATTGCTCATGTGAATAATAAGCATTAAAAGGGTTATGTTTAAACCTTTTTTGCCCTCATTATTTCAGGCCTACCCGGTCATCTGTTTAGGCACACCACAACCGACTATCAATCATAACTTGACTACAAATATATATATATATATATATATATTATGTATGTGTGTATGTGTATATATATATATATACCGTATTTATCGGCGTTTAACACGCACCTTTTTCTCCCTGAAAATAGGGGGAAAATTATGTGTGCGTGTTATACGCCGATATACCATATTTACTTACCTGTCTAGAAGCGTGGGCCGGTGTTCAGCGTGCACCGCGGTACTGGAACTTCAATTTCAGGTTCCGGTTTCCGGCGGGACTGAAAGGAAGTGTGCACACTATTGTGTGCACACTTCCTTTCAGTCCCGCCGGAAACCGGAACCTGAAATTGAAGTTCCAGTACCGCGGTGCGCGCTGTGAAGCCGGCCCACGCTTCAAGACAGGTAAGTAATTATGGGACAAGAGGGAAAGTGCACTAGGGGACACTATGGGAGGGGGTGGAGAATACTATTGGAGGGGGGGGGGGGGTAAGAATACTATGGAAAGGGGGGGCGACACTATGGGATGGGGTGGAGAATACTATGGGAGGGGGGGGAAGAATACTATGGAAAGGGGGGAACACTATGGGAGGGGTGGAGAATACTATGGGAGGGGGGAAGAATACTATGGAAAGGGGGGGACACTGGGAGGGAGTGGAGAATACTGAGGGGGTGGAGAATACTATGGGAGGGGGGGGAAGAATACTATGGAAAGGGGGGGAACACTATGAGAAGGGGTGGAGAATACTATGGGAGGGGGGAAGAATACTATGGGGGGGAATACTATGGGAGGGGGTGGAGAATACTATGGAGGGGGGGGAGAATACTATGGAAAGGGGGGGGAGAATACTATAGGGAGGGGGGGGGGAAATTTCCTGGAATTTCCTTCTGAAAATGAGGTGCGTGTTATACACCGGTGCATGTTATACGCCGATAAATACGGTATGTATGTGTATATATATGTAGCTTGCTTCAGTTTTGTAAACTGGGTAATGTCCATGGCAGGCCACCAACAGAGACACAGAGGGATGAGAGATCTGTTCAAGTGTTGTGCATGTGAGATGCGTACACACAGCAGGCAGTTTTTGGACTTTAAAGGAAGGCTTACAGCCACTTTTGATTTTTGTAATTTTTTGCAGTTGTAAGCAAAACTGTATTTATTGTACTTGGAGTGACTTTTTACTGTATCATTTGGTACGTTTTATGTTCTGTTCTTTGGAAAGTCAAAATAACTTATTTACACACATAAGCATAAAGAGTGTGATTTTGAAGATAATGTACAATGTAATATAGTGCCTTTCATAGTTGTTAATATTGCATATAACTATTTAATTGCACAGGCTTCAGAAGATGATTATGGAGCAAGAAAAACAAGAAGGTGTATCAACAAAGTGCTGCAAAAAATCAATTATGAGACTTGTTCAGAGACTTTCTCAAGAAGGACTTGTTCGCCTGTATCGTACTAATGTAGTTCAGGATGGAATCAGCAAAAAGGTAGTTTATCTTTTTACTATGTAATTACTCCACTTATTTTCTTTGACGATTGAACTTTATTGCAATGAGTTAACAACCAAAATGTAAAAACTTTTTGCATTAATATCCAATATAATCTGTTATGGATTGTAATGCGCCTTTTGTTTCCTGCTTGATGTAAATAGCTGTTACTCTTTCTCTTTACATATCCCATATCCGCTAGATCCAGTGGCCATTGTCATGCTATAATTTGTCTGAGATGTTCTACCTATACCCAGGGAGCTACCAAGGGTGGTACTTTCTAAATATGTTCATGCCTATCATGTCTACTCCTCTACCCTAGTTAGCACTAGTCCACACACTAGACATGTATACTGTTATACCTTTTTATTTCTAAAAATGATATCTAATATGCCATGTCTATACTATACTCTGTTTGACAGATGTGCTTGTCTATGCTGTTGTGGCATTGTGGGCATCTTTGTAACATTGTGCACAACCTAAATAAATAAATATATTTATTTTTAAGACATGGGGGCGGTGCCTAGTTTTCAAGCAGAACAGACGTGTGTTGTTTCGGCGCCTACATGTTGGTGCGATTTTAGAGCAATAACCCCGGCCAATGTGCAATCTTCGACGCTGCAGGGCTCTACCACGACTGGTGTCCCCCAGACAAACATATAGAAGCTTTCCTCAAGCTTAAAATCTGTTGGGGAGCCAAGACACACTGCTGCGACCTACTACAGACGGAGTTGAGGGGAGGCAGCCGACCTCCTTACTCCTGATCTTTCTGGCGACTCCTTTTGCTCTCCTGTCCCGTCCCCCCCCCCTTGGAACGGTGGAGGTTATCCCGGTTTCCACTGGACAATCTCTGACTTACTTGCACCGAGCAGTGCTCAGACTGCACTTTGCCTGCAAGAAGGCGGATGTCCATCCGCTTGCTGCACAAGGCATGAACCCATCCCTGGGGCCTCTCCATGACTCCACAGCATCAACCCTGTCATGACTAGATAACCTATTTATTCGCTTCTGGGAGAGACTACAGGCACGCATGCAGACTACCAAGCCGCAGTGGCGGAGGACCAGTGGAGGAGACATGTCGCTAAGATGGAGGAGGCTCCTGCAAAGTGATTCTAGCCAGCATGCACCTGCTACCCCAGCTGTCAACCGACCTGGGTCTGGAGCCCCACTGGGCACAGCCTAACTGCGTGAGACACGATGGTGGAAGATCTTCCGGCGCAAGCGGCACCCACCAACCAGACCCACAGCTCCCCCCCAGCAGGGGTAAAGACTCTATCCTTGGGACTGACTGGGTATGTGGATTGATAAAGCACACAGGCCTGGATCTTGAAGATCCTGCTCTGGAGCTGCTTTACAGAGGCCCACTCAGAATCACCTAGACGCTCACTACCTCTGCCGCTTGTGGGGATCGTATGATATGGATACCTGGATGTACCTGGGTGCTAGCTAAATATTCTGCTTTATGATTCCTGGCTCTTACTACTCTATCTTGCTACTCTATTTTATTCAACAGTGTGAACTGCACTGTGCCCTTTTCATTGCCAGTGGTTAATTCCCCTGCTGGTTATTTGTGTAAGCTTGGTTTCCCTCATGTTTGTACCATGTTATGCCCTTTGCGTAACCAGCCAATCCTATGATGTATGATTCTACCCTGTTAATTAGGGCTCTTAATAGCCTTTTAATACTTATAAACATAAATAATGCTCACCATATCTAGTGCTGACCCTTTATTCTATGTACCCTACCTCTCTGAAGTAACTGTGCTCTTCTAGCCCGTTAACACCATCTAATGCTGTATCTCCTGACTAATTGTTGGCTAAAGCACCACAGTCTAACAATTCACCTATACTGACAAGGTAGCACAGAGTGGAAATGTTAAACTACCTGTATTATGTTTGTTTCTCTATCTGCTCTTTTGCCTGTCCTGTAACTATGAAAATTGTTTCTTTAAATGCCTTACAGCATATAAACCTATGAAGTTTGAATAGCTTGCCAATCACTGTTGTGGCATGACAAGCCTGTTTGTAATCTTATGCACCGCAAAGAAAAAAAATAGAGGTTGAGAAAGGTTTTGCATGGAGACTATGATTTCAGCGACTCGCAAGATTTAACACGGCTTTTGGTTCCCTCAGCTTAAAATATGGTTATCTGCATATACCTATTGCACAAGACAAAAGAAGATATTTAAGATTTTCCTTAAAAGATCAAGACTATCTGCCAAATTTCCAGTTCAGGGTTCTGCCGTTTGGTCTTTCTTTGACTCCAAGAGTTTTTAGGAAAATTCTCGTAGTCCTCACGGCAGATATAAGGAAGCATCTTCGGAAGACCAACTCCCAACAGACATCAGAACAGCTTCAGTCTCCCTTCAGGACCATGTTTGGATTATCAACCGAGAAAAGTCAGAGCTCACAGCCACTCATTCAATCCAGTTTCTGGCGGTCATCTTGGATTCATTGCAAATTAAAAAATTTCTTTCAAGAGACGAGAGAAAGAAAATCAGAAACACCATATTTTCCTTACAGACACAGAGTGATCTGCTCTACAAAGGAATACATTTGACTCCTTGGTCTCTTCACATTGGCAATTCCAGTCGTAAACTGTGCCAAGGCAAAAATGTGACTCTTTTTCAGGATCGTATCCTGACAACTATGTTTTATCTTCCTTTTTAAATACTGTTCCTTTAAAACAAGTTCCTGCTCTGATTAATTTATACCACTAGTGGCCTCACTCGCCTCTAGTTCTGAATACTCACCTGCTTATCTTTGATTACTTCAGCTACAAAAGGCACCCAACTAACCTCAAGGCCTTTACATTGAAGTTGGTGAATTACTAGAACCACTTCATATCCTGGCTCCTGTGAACCTGCTCCATACCAACCTGCTCCTAACAAAATTCTGCTCCACCCTTACGCATACTTCTAACCAGCCTGCCTCTGTTACCAGCCTGCCTTTGATACCAACCTGCCTTTGTTTCAACCCTACCTAGAAATTACAGACTTTCTTTATTATTTGCAAGTAACCTGTTCTGTGGTAAGTATCCTGTTTTGTGGCATATAGCCTAAATTCTGTTTTCCCTCAAGTCTCATAATATGTCTAAAATCACTAATAAAGTACCTGAAGTCAACCCTGGCATAAGTCTCCTATCTGACCTGCTCAAGATCATGCCAACCTAGAAGTTCAACAGATCCATTAACATTCGACCCCGTTACCCGCCCCCCATTTGGACCTGCGGGGGATATCCCTGTCCACACTCGTAAAGCTTCTTACTCTACACTTTTTGCCTCCACTCCAGCAGCCCTGGTGAACTGCGTGCCTGGTCTAAAATGGCCGTCGCAATGCAACATCCCCACAGTCAGGGGACAAAGGAAAGCCAGACATGGAAAGCTCGCTTTCAATCTAACTTTGATAAGATATGCCAGGCATTCTGGCTACGAATTGACAGCAGACCCCGAATTTACAAAGCTGCTGCTGATCCGCTACTCACACACAAGACTCCTCTTCTGGGCTGGGGGCCCAAACGGAGCAACTCCCGACTCTCTGCCTACCTACCCTGAGGGGCACCCGTGCACCAGAGATCCTGGGGTACCATGATACTGCCATTTGGTGCAATAGGATCCCTGGACTGAGGGAAACGGCTCCTGATTAGGTGTAGGCTTGGGGAGTTGCGGGGCGGCTAAGCAGAGAAGTATACCCTACCTACCTGCTTGGCAATCTGCTACCCGTTCAACCAACTGTAATGAACCGAGGAGAAATTGTGTTTGGTAAAGAGACTGCCTTCATACTGTGGCCTGCTAGAGGTGTTGGGTGCCTCTTAGCTGCTTAACTCCAATAAAAAATCAACACACAGCAAAAATATTATTCTCTGCTTTCCAGTTATGGTCAAAATATATATTTTATTTTGTGTTGACTTTGATTGCCAGTGGTAACTCACTCTACCCAGATGGCTCTCCTATATCAGGAAAGTTTTATTGTTAGCACATTCTACTTAAACCTCTACCTAGACTTGCCTATCTAGCCTGTTAAAATAACGACATATTATTACCTAAGCTTGACTACCTGTAATGAACTTGGTCAGCTTGGCTCTGCTCAACCTCTGTGGGGACAGGCTTTAAGTAAATCTGTATTCAGCCCTACACTCTGCAGATTATCACTCTTGATATGAAGCTAGCAGTATAGGTTTTCTTGTTTTGAATGTCCATTACTTATCCTTACTTTTACATGCAATTGTGCACCTCTTAAGAATGCCATGCTGTTCTACTATGTCTGTTTAACTGGAGTTTGCAAACGCTGTTGTGGCAATGTAAGTTCATTTGTACCTAAATGCACACCCAAAAATAAAGATTGACAAAAAAAAGAGCAACAGATAAGAAATTCAAATAAAACACATTTTGCAAAAAAACAAAGCTAAAAAATTAATTTTTTTTTCAGAATTGGCTGAAATACACTGTAATCACGTCCCCACCAAACATGCCTGGGATAAGTAATCAATTTGCTCCATAGTCCAGGGCAGGTATTCCCTGCTTTTCATCTTCTTGAAATTCCTGTCCGAACCATTTCACTGAAAATACATTGGTGAGAATAAAAAATATTTTGGTATTTTCATAAACCTATGTACTAAGTGTAATTATCTTTTATGATTGTAGGTGGAGTTTGTTGTCCATCCATCAATAAATCCAAACGATCCATTAGTGAGAAGTTCTATTGAACAAATCCGTTTTCGTATGTCTAATACTACATCCTCAAACCGGTAAGCTGCACATGTGTGAATATTCCTCCATGTCTATTTCACATTTAGGATTCTCTGATTTCTATTATAGTGGCAGTTGTATGTGTGTTCTGCATGAGGTGTCTCAAAACGTTTTGTTGCCTGCGTGCGCACATACCACTTGTTTAACTATGCACCATAACAACCCTGCATTCTAGCTATATACACCAATACACATTTAGTAGCCAAACATATATCTGCATGCTCCCAGAACAAGAATCAGTCACCATCACAGTAGGAGACATTGAAGATCAGGTAGCCTATATATTCGGTGCGTGAGTGCCAGGTCCTGACATGACCCACACATACTGCATTAATAAACTAACATTGCTGCATGAATGACTAGAAATGGGACTTGAAATCCCAGTGCAATGGCAAGGACAATATCCATGCCATCATCACATGCGCTCTACCAATCATCAGGCACCCAGCTGGGATAACAACTTGGCCAAGAGAAGACTTGGCAACTACTCCCTATGAGTGGAGAATTCCATCTGAAATACGGAACCCAGAATCGGTCAGGAAGGAGGCAGGAGCCTGATGAGTGCCAAGGCACAGTCATGGATGAAGCACAAAGCATAATTAAAGGACCACTCTAGGCACCCAGACCACTTCAGCTTAATGAGGTGGTCTGGGTGCCAAGTCTCTCTAGGACTCTAGGATTAACCTTTTTTTTTTTTTTTTTTTTTTTTTATATAAACATAGCAGTTTCAGAGAAACTGCTAAGTTTCAGAGAAACTGCTAAGTTTCAGAGAAACTGCTATGTTTATACTGAGGGTTAATCCAGCCTCCAAAACCTCTAGTGGCTGTCTCATTGACAGCTGCTAGAGGCGCTTGCGTGCTTCTCACTGTGAAAATCACAGTGAGAAGACGCCAGCGTGCATAGGAAAGCATTGTAAATGCTTTCCTATGCGACCGGCTGAATGCGCGCGCCGCTCGGCTCCTGCCGCGCATGCGCATTCAGCCGATGACGTCGCGAGGAAGGAGGAGAGGAGGAGGAAAGCTCCCCGCCCGGCGCTGGAGAAAGGCAAGTGTTTAACCCCTTCCTCTCTCCAGAGCCCGGCGGGAGGGGGTCCCTGAGGGGGTGGGCACCCTCAGGGCACTATAGTGCCAGGAAAACTAGTATGTTTTCCTGGCACTATAGTGGTCCTTTAAGTACATCATGAATATGGCTCCCAAAGATGAACTACTACTAAGACAAACTTCTATGGGAAAACTACAGCAGAGATAAGCAGGTAAGGAGCAGGTATCATGGTAACCTGATGAGTGCCAAGGCACAGTCATTGATGAAGCACAAAGCACTAGTCACCAGAACAACTACAGCTTATTGAATTTGTTCTGGTGAGTAGAATCGTTACCGTCAGGCTTTTTGCTGTAAACAGTATTTTCGGAGAAAATGCCGTGTTTACATTACAGCCTAGGGATAACTTCACAGGCCACTCCTCAGATTTCTGTTAGAGATCCTTCCTGGGTCATGGCTGCCTAAAATGCATCCAAACATTCAGTGTCTCCACCCTCTGCATGCAGACACTGAACTTTCATCATGTTTTTTTTGTTTTGGGAGGTCCATTGTGTATTATCCTTTGAAGTCCTATGTACGTATAATATTCTGTACATATACCTTGGGCACGGTTTACTCAGTTTTTTCATGTATTTTATTCACCTTTAAGGTCCGGGAATCCTTGTATTGTTTACTGCTGCCTGTTTTGTATCTTTTGTTCAATACTATAGTGAGCGCCTATTATCTCTTAGTAATAGAGTACATATCAGAGACTTTTTTTGATGTTTTACATACATTATGGATTGAGGAGTTGGTCCCTTCTTACCAAAAGAGGCAGAATGAGGATCTGGAGTGTTCAGAGTCGTAGGGATGTTACAAATTACTATGGGCAAAGATAGGTAATGACAGAACAAGAAAGGAGGCAAGAGATAAGGATCAAACTGTTCTCCTGGAGTAACAGCCAGGGCAGTCTGGCATTATAACCACTCCTGTGGACTGTAGTAGTTATGGTGTTTGAAGTCTTTGTTTATTGATGGAAACAAATGGCTAAATTAGATTAGTCATTAAAAGGCCCCAAATGAGTGCTTGTGCCCTTGAAGCTTCTTTTGCCCTCTTCTATAGACGGACATGCTTATCATGTTCTGTTATATAGTGTGCAGTGCTGTTTAATATAATTTGTATGGTTTTTTTTTTTGGTTTTTTTTATTTATTTTTTAGGTCACGTTCCCCTCAGGGATCATTAAACTCCAACAAGCAAGAGACAGAAGATCAAAGTAAAGGCAGAGCAAAAGAGAAAAATCACAAAGCATTGCCCTATAAGAATAACTGTGAGAAAAATGTAAAAAAGACAGATCAAATGGGTGTGGCTCCATTAATAAATTATCATCCTGTCACAGGTACTGTCTACATATGAGGCATCTTTGGTTTGGTTCCAAATCTGTAAAGCCGTTTCCAAAATAATTCATTTTTGTAAAGTGTGTGTATGTGTGTATATATACACACATACTGTGTGTGTGTGTGTGTGTATATATATATATATATATATATATATATATATATATATATGTATACACACACCAGTATAACACTATACACAACAGTATATACACACTAGTATAACACTAATGGTATACTTTTATAATAATTGGCTGACACACAGTATAAAAATCACTCAAACTAAAATGTTGCTAGGGCCTTGCTGTTAATGGCTTCTTTAGGTAGTTTGTCTCAATCAAGTAAACTAATATCTTTTAATGAACACACTTACTACAATTTGAAGTGTGCACAATTTTTTTTTTCACCAAAGCAGCCCACTTTTCCATTAGACACCAGGGACCTCCCACTAAACTCACCCAGCTGATTTTTCACTATTGACTGTTATGGTATTATTGTGATGATGATAAAGAACACTGTTAAGTCTCCCAGCATTTTCTTTCTGCACACCGCAGTGATGTGACCCTTAGTTGGGAGCATATCATTAACCAACTTGACAAACTCCAGGCACCAAAAAAACTTGTTTTTTAATAGTTTGTCACAACTGAGAGGAAAATAAGTTTTGTCTGTGGAGGTTCCAATGGGATCCTCCATAGACATCAGTGATGTGGGTTCCTGGTAGATGAAGCATCAAGAACCGAAGAGGACTGACTGGATAAAGATGGCAGCGGCCACAAGGGACAGGTTTAGTTTAGTAAAAGTCACCTTTTCATGCACCTATCATACTGCAAGCAGAGCAGTGACCGTTGGTGGTCTTTGCGATACATAGACTTAAAATATACCTCCTATTGGAGGTATGGCTTATTCAGAGTTAACACACTTCCTTCAGTTATTCTATGGGAGACAGGTGGTGTCAAATCTAGAAATGGCACTAAAATGTATTTTAGGTTTGGCGCAACATGTCTCCTGTACAATAACTTTTAGGGTTTAGAAGGATTCCTATAGTGAGTGTTTACTGCCTAGGTGACTTTAATTTGAACTTTTTGTGCTTATTGACTCTTGCTTCACTTTACCGTCAACTTCAATGGTTCCCAAACCAGTCCTCAAGGCAACCCTACCAGTCCAGGATTAAGGGATTACCCGGTTGTCTAAGTTGTGGTGTTTTTTTTTTTTTTGTTTTTTTTTATTTATAAAAACACCTTAGACACAACTGGGTAATCCCTAGTTCCTGGAATGGTAGGTTGTGCCTTGTGGACTGGTTGGGGAACTACTGGTCTACCTCAAAAACACTTTCTACTAGCCACAATTCATACCACCCATAGGCTCTGTGACATACTGAAATTAGTCAGCTTACACTCTGCCAATCACTGCAGCTCAGGCTAATGCTTATTTATTAGTCCAAGCAGCACGGAGTGGCTGAACTGCTGGGAACTCTAATTTAGCAAAAAAAAAAAAAACATTAAAAATGGTTTAAAGCTGAATGCAAGGCAGTGTAAGTGAACTCTAGCGACTACAACACTTCTATGAACTAAGACAGTTACAATATCTACAGTGTTTCCATTTAATTAATATTGATGCTTACCTGCCTCCCAAATGCCAGGGCATTATATCAAGCCATGTACTAACAAACCATTTGATGTTTTTTTTTGTTTTTTTATATATTTCAGTTCCGGGACTTGGGCGTACTCTTGGATATCTACCTAAAATGCCTCGTTTGAAAACAACCCACATTTTTCTCTGGTACATTGTCTATGGTCATCCCCTCAGAAAATTACAGGAACACCATTCAGATGGGAAAGTTGTTTCCAGTGAAGCTGCTGGGAGTAAACCTGAAACACTTTTGCCATCAATTACACATGGTATTTCAGATTCAGAAATAGCAAAAACTGATGATCACTGTGGAAATTTAGGACATATTCCAATTCTGGGATCTGAAGATGCAGGAGGCACTGGTATAATGTATAATATGCAAATTTTTCTTCATGTGGTATAAAATGTATTCATGTATTTTCTAAATCTTAGACAAAGAAAAAAATAGATACATATATAAAGCTCTTGTTTTAATGTAGTTTCATTTACGTAGGATGTTTTTAGATTTGTTTTCATTTTTTGAGTTTGTAAATGTAAATATACTGTCAGTGGCAGAACTTGCATAGAGAAGGGCCCTGGTGTAAGATTTTTTTTGGCTTCCCTTATCTTAATGGTGGCCAAATGGTAGATCCCCATCGTCGTACAACTTCCACAATGCTTTGCCATCTGGAAAGTGACCATTTGTCCATCATTGTAGGTATTTAGCACCGAGCAGTGTTTGTGTGTTTGAATCTAAGCTTGTAAGTGTGTGTGAATGTGGGCTTATATTTTGCAGTTGTGTATTTTTTATGTACTGTTACCATTTGAAAGCAGTGGTGTCATTGTGTGTAGTGTACAAAGACACACAGAAGCACACACTGACACACATGCAGATCTACAGATACACACACTGCCACACACAGATACACATACAGGCACAGATACAAACACTGACACACATACAGATACACAGATTTACACACACTGACACACATACCCATGCACCAAGGCACAATGTTATAGGAAAAAAAGCTTATTATAAAACAAATCTAAATAAAGCATCTTTTTTCTGTAGTGTATGTAGATGACACATCATGGATAAGATATGTCCCACCTGCTACCATTCACAGTGAATTTGGTCACGGCTGGGTTCTTGTCAGTGATATACTACTTTGTCTGCCACTTTCAATCTTCGTACAGATTGTGCAAGTCAGTTACAAGGTAATTGTATTTTTCTTAAATTTGTTTATTTGATTGTGTTCTATACTGGCCTAAGCCTTATATATCCTTCCTAAACTGGAGTAGGAAAAATGTGAAATATTGTGTGATATATTTTTTTTCGTTTACAGAAACACTCTCACCCCTAAAGCAACATAAGCCTATTTAGGGCAGGTGCTTTCTTAACATCAAAGATCAAACCATTTCGCTATGGTTTATAGAAACACTCCAGGCACCATAACAAATAAATCTCAATGAAGTTGTAGTGTCTGAAGGTCCTTGGCACCATCTTACCTTTAGGGATTAAACCAGTTCCAGTGTCTCCTCCTCAGTGACTGTTTTCAATGCAAAAGTTTTGGAGGGAGAGGGAAGAGCAGTTGAGTGGCAGCACTATATGGACCATGCTGGATTTAAACTTGTCATTGATGGCTCAACCCCTTAATTACTGAATTTTTTTGAATGGAAAAATACAGTATTAACATAACATTTGAAGCAAAGGATGCATAGATATCAAATAACCATAACACAGCAATTTATTTGCAAACCTAAAAACTCAAATTATGTACATT
Source organism: Pelobates fuscus (assembly GCF_036172605.1). Lineage (NCBI taxonomy): Eukaryota > Metazoa > Chordata > Amphibia > Anura > Pelobatidae > Pelobates > Pelobates fuscus. Next base: position 115,353,305 of record NC_086324.1, on the reverse strand, counting down.
CACACAATTTGTTTTCCTCTTATTTGCTCAGCCTTTGCAAAAAATATTTAGGAAATGAAACGTTTTAGACCGTATACAGTGTCCTGTATGTAGCACTATGTCACACATGGTCTTAAATGGTAATACAAAAACAGAAATGCAGCTTACACTGGATATAATAAAAATAGGTAAACAAAAATCATCAAATACATTGCTTAAATGTACTTGTAAGATTCTTCAAAGCATTACTAGCAGTACAGATCAATAAAAATGTCAACAGAATGTAACAATAATGTCTGCATTTGAGCATAATACACAGTTAATACACTTAAATTATATATTTATAAAATAAAGGTATTTAAAACTACTATAGCAGTCTTTATCAATGTCTGTAGTGCTTACCGTGACCTCATTCCTCTAAAGGCTGTTAGTCATTCTTAAAGTATTAGTGAAAATTTATGGAGTAAATTTAATTCTAGAAAATACATAAACATTACATTTTTATTTTTGAGTCCGGTAGTGAAATTATTAAAGGACGACCAAAGTTACCAAGGCCATTTCATGCAGTGGTCCTGGGTGCAATGGTTCTGTCAGTTTAAACATGCAAGGCAAAATACTGCCATTTTGTAGAAATGGCAATATTTAGCGTGTAGGGATCGACATATGTCCAGTGGCGATTACCCTGGCAGACACTGGAGGTGCTTTCGCTGCACTAACAGAGTAAAACTTGGTCACGTGATTGTGGCGTACCTTGTACTAATTCCCTTTGGTTACCCGTACCTATCCCAACGTTTCCAAACGTATCCTTATCCATGTTCGTGGACCGAAGGAACGCGTGTGGTCCCCCCTTTTAAACCCTTCAAACACTGACCACCCCTGGCCAAGCACACCAGGCTACTACCAGTTTTCCTGAACCATCCAGCTCATACTACTGGAGCAGTTTTACACACAACAGACTGGCTCCAGAAGTTCAAGAATGGGTAAGGAACCATAACCCACTAACCCTCACAGATGCAGCAAGGCGGGCCGACTAGTACCAAGATGCCGCCATCATAGACTTTGACAAACACTCCTTGCCCTGGACGTTTGCCACAAATTCATGGAGGAGTTTAGAAGCTGGCCTCCTGCCTACCGACTATGGGCCATATACAAAGACTGTTCGGGAGTTAAATCTTCCCAACCGCCATTAGTAGCTTGCCCTGAGTGCCCCTCGTTCGGCACTTTCGACTTCATGTAAATGTAACGCATGCGAAAGCTGGCTCTCTGGCGGCCATTGGCGTGAACCAAACTCATGAATAGTCCCAGCGGTACTTGACCGATATGGAACTAATTTCAGCATGAGGACTTTGTGGGTTTCCGGTCACCTCAGTGGAACTTAGCCACGAATGTTATGTTGACCGTGTGGTTCCCGGACAACTTGGTTCACGGTTTTGAACCACTTTGAAATCCGCCAGGAGATCAATTTTTGGAGGGAAGATGCCAGACGGATCACCCCATATTGCGGCCGCAGGAGCTCCCGGAAGTTGACCGGCAAAAGCACCAAACGCCCTGAAACTGTTTTGGGCATAGGACACAGTGGTGTTTCCCCTACACTGCATGGATCTGAACTCTGAAAACGTGGGCGCTCAGATCACGGCTATTTAATTATCTATAATTTGTGGGGGTGCCTATTTGATTTATATGTATTTTATTTTTTTTGTGTTTTTGATATTTTGTATTTTATGCCTAGTCATGCTGACTCTGGAATTCGTAACCATTTTATGGGCGTGATGTGGAAGTGTTCTCGGCGGGTTTTCCAGCCTCCAGATTTTTGTATACAAGTAGGCCATTTGGCTATGATTACACACATTTATACCCTCCATCATGTCTAGGCTGATGTTTGGGGAATTGGGAGCTATAATCACGGCTTCAGTGGGGATTTGGGAGAACTACAGTGGATATACTCAGCTGGAGTATAGGGGATCTGTTACACAGACCATCACCCAGATTGTTCTCATAACCAGCTCTACCTACCCCGGGACCACCGGTACAACAACGAAGTGGAGGTATGACAAACTCCATACCTCCCCTCTTCCAACCCACAGTGGAATACAGTGCCACACATGCCAGCAGTTCGGGCTCATCAATGCCCCCAGAACCAAAACTGAACACACTGGGTTCTACCCAACACCCAGAAGAACACTGAGGTATTCTTCATGAGAGCGACGCAGTTGAAGCCGCAGCCGACAATCGCCAGCATCACAGGCAGACAGTGTTCCTAGAGAGAAAAACCATCCAGGGACTCCAAGACACTGGGGCCACTTTGACTTTATTAAAGAGACACCTGGTTCCAGGCTCAGCAGGAACAGGAGGTTCAGTAGCTGTTCGTGTAGCAGTGGGAGCAGTTCACCCCTTACTGACCGCCAGGGTCCATTTGAATTGGAGTGTGGAGGTCGGATTAATGCAGGAGTTAACTGCAGACGTCTTAATGGGGAACGACTTGGGACAATTAACTTAAGCCTTTGTGCCCCAAATCACACAGGAGGAGTCATACCAAGTGACCACACAGCAGCAGGCTCGCAACACAGACCAAAGCTCCTACTCGGAGGCTCAGACGCTTCTATGTTGGATTAGGAGCAGTACTGAGCCTAGTCGGAGCCGATGGCAGAGAACATCCTGTTGCATACTTGAGCCGAAAACTTTTGCCTAGAGAAGTAAGCAACACTGCCATTGAAAAAGAATACCTGACCGTTAAAAAAAAAAAAAAAAAAAAAAAAACTGCAGCCCTATCTGTATGGGCAACCCTGCTCACGGATCATAACCCGTTAGTATGGCTAAACCGGGTGGCGGGAGACAATGCACGGCTGCTTCGTTGGAGCTTAGCGCTGCAGACATAGGATTTCACCATCCACTACCGCCCCGGGAAACAGAACGGCAACGTTGACGGGTTATCCAGACAAACTGCATTAGAAAAGTAGTCCGTGAGCACCCCTGACATCCCCAAGCCAATATGTTAAGATCATGCTGTGTATTATTGCCTGTGGTTAAGGGGGAGTACTCTTACCTGCCCTGTACCTATCCCCAAGTTTCCGATCTTATCTGTACCCCCTTCTATACTCTTCGAACACCGACCACCCCTAGCTCGTTAACTTCAAAGGAACAATCAGTTCAAGTGCTTTCCCTGTGTGGCCACCATTCGTATAACCGAACACACGTGCTCTAATGAATGGTGGCCATTTTTTCTCCCGAACACACGCAGCGGTACATGGTCGACGTGTGTCTGGAACGGCTTTGCGATCTCTCACTCTCCGGAGAAACTTGTACCGCTGTTGGTCCCTATCCCAGACGAGTTAGGAGAATGACGTTCGGGAGATGGGAACTACCGACCAGGGGGAGTATTCGCTCCCTAAAAGCCAGGGGGGAGCGTTCATCGGTGTTCACACAGGAACCCCCGAAAAAAGACCGCCCGCTTCCCCTTTTCTTGTCGAACTATTTTTCGATAATGCCTCTGGGCCGGATGGTCAAAACTTTACCTGAATTGCAATTCCGTTCTGCCGAAGGGATCTGAGCACAGAGACTCCAAGCTGAGGGTTTGTGCATAAAAAGTTGAGTTGACTCAGAACTGTTCGTCGTCCAATTACTGGGGGAATGGGCTATAATCACTGAACAGTGCTTTCTTTTAGCTCGAGAGATCTTAAAAGGAGATATTCGGTCTCCGCATTGCAGCTCCACTACAGGTGGTCCTCATTCTGCAAACTATTTGTTTGTTTTACAACGACTCGCACAATCGACCAGCTCTCTCGAGGGATGGTAAGTGAGAGCCGTCGTGGGGATTAGAGGGATTCCACGAACATAGACTAACCGATCAATTTGTTCTACGTCCGGGTCGTAAGAACGGAACCCGGTTGGTATGTGAGGAGTACCGGTGCATTGATGCAGAAGCCACCAGAGGAAATGTGATGCCTCCTCCATGACCTGATGGGTGGAGAAAAGGTAAGCCGTGCTAAGGGAGCCTTGGTGTTGGAAAAAATTAAATTACAAATGCCATCTGTGGCATTGTGCTGTGATTTAAAACTGCACATTTTAGAGTGACCTTTTATTGTTGCCACCAGTGCAATAATCATGCTGTCTTATCAGCATCTTGATATGCCACACATGTGAGGTGGATGGATTATCTCGGCAAAGGAGAAGTGCTCACTAACACAGATTTAGACAGATTTGAGAATAATATTTGAGAGAAATAGACCTTTTGTATACATAGAAAGAGTCTTAGATCTTTGAGTTCAGCTCATGAAAATCGGGGGCAAACATAAAAGTGTTGCGTTTATAATTTTGTTCAGTGTATATATTCGGTTTAAGGAAAACAACATTCAGACGCGAATGCGGGTACAAATGAAGGAATACTGTGAAACACAAAGTAGTACGTCTAGGAAGTGATGCTAGCTCTAACACCTGTGAAGTATCCCCTACACCTACACCTTAAATATTATATAACACAAAAATATAGGTGGAGCAAGTAATGGCAAATAAAGATATACTTCCTTCTCTTCTTACGGTGTCACTGTAAAGATAGAGAGGTACACAATAGTGCAGATATCTTAATGCATAGTTTGACAAATCAATATGACTGAAACACGCTCACAAAGATAGAGCCATATACTGGACCTGGCTCTGTGTGGAACTCCTTAGGATCTCTTTTGGGTGATCCAAACCCCTTTGCTAGTGCTCTGGAAATGTGAAGATATTTCTTCCCAAGGATAGGCAGCAGAGCTAAAATAATTTCAAAATCAATTTATTGCATAAAACACTGGATAAAATATTAAGGAATAAAAAGTCTACTAGTGTCCAAATGTGTGCCAACACATGTTTTGCCGAAATGTGGCTTCCTCAGTTGGCGTGGATAACGTCGTTATGTCCTTAAGTTCCTTAACCCCTTAAGGACCAATCTTCTGGAATAAAAGGGAATCATGACATGTCAGACATGTTATGTGTCCTTAAGGGGTTAAATAACTGTTTCCCTATCGATTTTCGCTGTCTTTTTAGATGGAACGCGTCCTGCGGTTCACCTTCTACTTCCGGGTTCTCCGCCTCATGTCCAGTCATGTATACTGGGTCCAATCACATGTGTATTGAGGTCGGCATAGGTGGAATGCATATTGTTTCATTTGATTGTAAATAAATATTACAATCTTAAAAAGGAACTTGGGTGGAACGTGTATACAATTAATTGACATTTCAACGATTTCCAAATGCATACATACATAAACTTCTTCATAATAGCATAAATCAAATAGCCTTAACTTAAATTATGTTAATGAGTGTCTTAAAGTTATAGATACATTTAATTTCTTCTTCTCCTATTTTTTTTTTGGTAAAATCCCCTCCCCTCCAATCTTTCTGTATCAATTTAATAGCGCAGAAGATGATGTTATTGGGGTCACTGTTATGGTGTGTTTTGAAATAGTCAGAAACACTGTGTTTCTATATACCTTTTTTAATGTTCCTTATATGTTCCGATATTCTAATATGCAAACATCTGGTGGTTCTTCCTACATAAATGAGGTCACAAGGGCATTTTAAAATATAAATAACATTTTTTGAAAAGCAGGTCAGTTGATCTTTAATATAAAACACTTTATCGTTTGATCTTTATCACTTTATCGTTTGAAAAGTGATCTTTATGCTTAGTTTGAAAACAGTTTTTTACTAAAATTTGTTTAACATTTTTGCAACCTCTATATACTATTTTGGGTTCGGGGGGTAGTATCTGTTTTAAAATGGGGTCCTCTTGTAAAATTGGCCAATATTTCTTGATTTATCTTTTTTTTTTTTTTTTTCATTATTTCCACTATGATTGCATATAAAATGGATAGTGCTGCTATTCTTATTTACATTTTTTTCTCTTTGGTTTATCCCCTTTGTGACATATAAGGTAATTTCTTTTTATCTTTTTAGTATTCACCAAACTTGTAGATATTTATTTCTCATCATAACCTCTTTGTAAGAATTGCTGTTTGATTATCTCCAGTTGTAGTAAATAGTCTGTATCTTGCGTGCAATTTCTTCTGAGCCTTAAAAATTCACTCTTTGGAGCATTTTTCAGCCATGGGGTATAATGACAACTTTTTTTCTCAATATAACTGTTTGCGTCTACCTCTTTAAAATGATTTCTAGTATGGATTTAATTTCCAAATCTGAAAAAAATATATAATTAGTGCTATATGTGGGAGTTAAAACAATCCCCCATTTGTTATTATTTAAAAATTCTAAAAACAACTTAAGACTTTCTTCTCCATCTTTCCATACAAAAAATATATCGTCAATATACCGGTGATAGGACACCAAGTTTGCAACATAAGTGCTGGGGAATATAATCTGTTCCTCCCAGTAGGCCATAAATAGATTTGCATAGCTAGGTGCGAACTTGGTGCCCATCGTCGTACGTGTTGTTTGCATAAAAGAAATTCATCTTTAAACCCAAAAAAATTGTTCGTTAGAATTAATAAAATGCCTTCCAATAAAAAATTAATTTGTGTATCAATATTTGTTGTTTTTATATCCAAAAATCCTGGTGTTCTATTATTTGCCGAAAGTGCATACAAATAAGAACAGCCCCCCCCCCCCCCCGGAAAGACCTATTATCTCAGGGATAGATTCTGTCTCCTCATCACGAGTTTATGAGTACATAGATCGCCTTTTACAACCGATAGTTGAAAAAAACCCTCTTATTTGAAGGACACCATTCATATGCTTCGAATTTTGGAAGAAATAGAATGGCAAGACCATTAACGCCTAGTTACTTGTGACATCGGGTCTTTATAAAGTATCATACCCCACCAATTAGGGATGGAAGCAGTAAAACATATTTTTTTATACAAATCAGGTTTTATTGATACACAAATTATTTTTTTATTGGAAGGCATTTTATTAATTCTAACCAACAATCTTTTTTGGTTTAAAGATTAATTTTTTGTGCAAACGCACCAAATTTGCACCCAGCTATGCAAATCTATTTATGGCCTACTGGGAGGAACAAATTATATTCCCCAGCACTTATGTTGTGAACTTGGTGTTCTATCGCCAGTACATTGACAATATATATTTTTGTATGGAAAGATGGAGAAGAAAGTCTTAAGTTGTTTTAAGAATTTTTAAATAATAACAAATGGGGGACATATAACACTAATTATATTTTTTAGATTTGGAAATTTTTATCACAGATTTGAGAATCCATACTAGAAGTCATTTTAAAGAGGTAGACGCAAACAGTTATATTGAGAAAAAAAGTTGTCATTATGCCCCATGGCTGAAAAACGCTCCAAAGAGCCAATTTTTAAGGCACAGAAGAAATTGCACGCAAGATACAGACTATTTACTAAAAATGGAGATAATCAAACAGCAATTCTTACAAAGAGGTTATGATGAGAGAACGATCTACAAGTTTGGAGAATACTAAAAAGATAAAAAGAAATTACCTTATATGTCACAAAGGGGATAAACTGAAGAGAAAAAATTTAAATAAGAATAACAGCACTATCTCTTTTATATGCAATCATAGTGGAAAAAATTGAAAAATAAAAAAGATAATCAAGAAATATTGGCCAAGTTTACAAGAGTACCCCATTTTAAAACTGATACTACACCCTCAAACCCAAAATGGTATTATTTATTTATTTATTTATTTATTATTGCCATTTATATAGCGCCAACAGATTCCGTAGCGCTTTACAATATTATGAGAGGGGGATTTAAATATAAATAGGACAATTACAAATAAACTTACAGGAACAATAGGTTGAAGAGGACCCTGCTCAAACGAGCTTACATTCTATAGGAGGTGGGGTGTAAAACACATTAGGACAGGAATTTACAATCAAATAAGGTGGGCTGCCCTTTAGGAGAGGGCAAGAGACAGGTATGTGAGGTAAGGGTTAGTCTTGGAGGCCATAAGCTTTCCTAAAGAGATGGGTTTTAAGGCACTTCTTAAAAGATGCAAGACTAGGGGAGAGTCTGATGGCGGTAGGCAGGCTATTCCATAGGAAGGGAGCCGCCCGCGAGAAGTCCTGCAAGCGCGAGTTGGCCGTACGAGTGCGGACAACGGACAGGAGGTGGTCACGGGCAGAACGGAGAGACCGAGAAGGGACATACCTATGGATCTGTGAGGAGATATAAGAGGGGCTAGAGTTGTTCAGTGCTTTATAGGTGTGAGTTAGTACCTTGAATTGACTCCTATAGCATACAGGAAGCCAATGTAAGGACTGGCAGAGGGGTGAGGTGTGAGAGGAACGACTAGAGAGGAAAATCAATCTAGCAGCAGCATTCATTACGGACTGTAAGGGTGCAGTACGGCTATTGGGGAGACCAATCAGGAGAGGGTTACAATAATCCATGCGGGAAATTACTAGAGCATGGACAAGCTCCTTGGTAGTATCTGGTGCAAGAAAGGGGCGGATGCGGGCTATGTTTTTAAGATGGAATCTACAGGATTTGGCAACATGCTGGATGTGAGGCTCAAAGGTGAGACCAGAGTCAAGTATGACGCCAAGACAGCGCGCTTGCAAGGATGGACTGATGTTGGTACCACAAACTTGGAGGGAGAGCGAAAGAGGAGGATCAGTATTAGGAGGAGGAAAGACAAGGAGCTCAGTTTTTGAGAGATTGAGTTTCAGAAAGCGGGAGGACATCCAGTCAGAGATGGAAGAAAGGCAAGCAGTGACACGTTGCAGGACGGCAGGGGAGAGGTCCGGGGAGGAGAGATATAGCTGGGTGTCATCAGCGTACAGGTGGTAGTGAAATCCAAAAGAGGTAATAAGTTTGCCAAGAGAGGCAGTATAAAGAGAAAATAGAAGGGGACCAAGGACGGAGCCTTGGGGAACTCCAACCGAGACAGGGCAAGGGGAGGAGGTATCATTAGAAAAGGAGACACTGAATGAGCGTTGGGAGAGATAGGAGGAAAACCACGAGAGGACAGAGTCACAGAGACCAAGCGATTGAAGAGTTTGAAGAAGGAGAGCATGATCAACGGTGTCAAAGGCCGCTGAGAGGTCAAGAAGAATTAGTATGGAGTAGTGGCCTTTGGATTTAGCTGCGATTAGGTCGTTAGTAACTTTGATAAGGGCAGTCTCTGTAGAGTGGAGAGGGCGGAAGCCAGATTGAAGAGGGTCAAGGAGAGAGTTGGAATTGAGGAAATGAGACACACGGGTAAAGACAAGTCTTTCCAGAAGCTTTGAGGAAAAAGGGAGCAGGGATATGGGACGGTAGTTAGAGGGGGTGGATGGGTCGAGGGATGGTTTTTTTAGTATAGGTACTACAGTGGCATGTTTAAGGTCAGCAGGGACGATGCCAGAGGAGAGCGAGCAGTTGAAGATGTGTGTTAGAGAAGGCACGAGACAAGTGGAGAGAGATCTAATAAGGTGAGATGGGACAGGATCGAGCGGGCAAGTGGTGGGGCGAGAGGAGCAAAGAAGAGCAGCCACCTCTTGGTCAGTAGCTGGGGAGAATGTCTGAAGGGTAGGAAAGGCATGATCTATGTGTGATTGAGAAACAGAAAGGCAAGGAGGGGAGAATTCTTTCCTTAGCTGTTCAATCTTGTCAGTGAAGTAACATGCGAAGTTATCAGCAGTAAGGTTAGTTTTGGGGGTGGCCACAGCAGGGCGAAGAAGAGAATTAAAGGTGTGAAAGAGACGCCTGGGGTTGCGGGAACATGAACTAATGAGAGTGGAAAAATAGGACTGTTTGGCAAGGGCAAGGGCTGCACTGTATGAACACAATATGAATCTATAATGGAGAAAGTCTGATTGTGTACGAGACTTCCTCCAGGAGCGTTCAGCACAACGGGAGCATCTTTGCAGGTAGCGCGTTGATTTAGTATGCCATGGTTGGGGGCGGGTCCTCCTCGAGGTGCTTGTTTGGAGTGGCGCTGCAGTGTTCAAGGCAGATGTAAGAGTAGAGTTATATATGGAGATGGCCTGTGAAGGACAGGAGAGGGAAGGGATGGACAGCAGTTGTGAATCAATGTCAGCTGACAACTGTTGGAGATCAAGAGAATTAAGGTCCCTCCTGAGTTGAGGGAGGTTAGGCTGAGGTTTTTGGGTGAGGGGGTATGTGAGAGCAAATGATAAGAGGTGGTGATCAGAGAGTGGATATGGAGTGTTGCAGATATTAGATACTGTACATGCATAAGTGAAGATTAGGTCAAGGGTATTGCCAGCTACATGGGTGGGAGAATCTGCCCACTGCGATAGCCCGAGGGAGGAAGTCATGGAAAGTAGTTTGGTGGCTGCAGAGGTCAAAGGTGGGTTTATAGGAATATTGAAGTCCCCGAGAATTAGGGATGGAATGTTAGAAGAGAGGAAATAGGGCAGCCAGGCAGCAAAGTGGTCAAGGAAGAGAAGAGGGGAACCAGGGGGGCGGTAAATAACAGCAATGTTAGCAGAGAAGGGTTTGAAAAGGCGAATTGAGTGTATTTCAAATGATGGGAAAGAGAGAGAAGGGGGGGTGGGAAGAGGTTTAAAAGAGCAGTGAGGGGAGAGGAGAAACCCAACACCACCACCTTTACATTCAGAGTTTCTTGGGTTGTGGGTAAGTTGGAGACCACCGAAGGACAAAGATGCAGGGGTGGCAGTGTCAGAGGGGGAGAGCCAGGTTTCTGTTATGGCTAGTAAATCTATAGAACGAGAGATGAAGAAGTCATGGACAGCAGTGGATTTAGTTATATTGCAAACAGAGCGTGCGTTCCAGAGGGCAGTATTGAAGGAGGATTTAGAGGAACATGAGATGGGTATGAGATTAGTGTGGATCCTTGGGTTGGTATGTGCTGAGTTTGTTGCGAGGGGGCCGGGGTTAGGAGAGACATCACCAGCAGCTAGGAGCAGAAGGATAGAAAGGAAGTGAAGGTGGGAGTAGGATTTGAAAGTTTTGTAGGAGGGTATGTATGTAGAGGATTTGGGAGGAGTTGGTGGAGATAGGCTGGAAAGGTATGTGTAGAGTGCATGGGATGAATAGAGAGGGGAGGGGAGTAAGGTGGAAGTAATAATTATGGTGTTGCTAGGGACAGGTGAGTGAAAGGATAGTGATATTTTAGTGATGAGAGAAGTTAGTGTTAAAGTGAAAAATAGAAGGGAGAACATTAGAAAAAGTGTATTATATAGATATGGAGATCATATATACAAACACACAAATATCAATGAGTGATTAAACCAATGTAAGGATGCAGTGTGTTAAATAAATTCAGGTGAGGAGAGGTTTAGTGATTTGATTGGTGTGTTAAGGAAACCAGCTGATGTGCACTATCTATAAGTAAGTTGTTGACCATGGGGTGGGTGGGCAATCTTCCAGAGATGATACCGCTGCTCTGAAGATTCAGCAGGACTTGGTTGCTTGGGAGTGCTGGGTGTTAATGCTGTTTTAAGGGGCCTAGTCTCTGCTCTGAAGATTCAGCAGGACTTGGTTGCTTGGGAGTGCTGGGTGTTAATGCTGTTTTAAGGGGCCCAGTCTCTGCTCTGAAGATTCAGCAGGACTTGGTTGCTTGGGAGTGCTGGGTGTTAATGCTGTTTTAAGGGGCCCAGTCTCTGCTCTGAAGATTCAGCAGGACTTGGTTGCTTGGGAGTGCTGGGTGTTAATGCTGTTTTAAGGGGCCCAGTCTCTGCTCTGAAGATTCAGCAGGACTTGGTTGCTTGGGAGTGCTGGGTGTTAATGCTGTTTTAAGGGGCCCAGTCTCTGCTCTGAAGATTCAGCAGGACTTGGTTGCTTGGGAGTGCTGGGTGTTAATGCTGTTTTAAGGGGCCCAGTCTCTGCTCTGAAGATTCAGCAGGACTTGGTTGCTTGGGAGTGCTGGGTGTTAATGCTGTTTTAAGGGGCCCAGTCTCTGCTCTGAAGATTCAGCAGGACTTGGTTGCTTGGGAGTGCTGGGTGTTAATGCTGTTTTAAGGGGCCCAGTCTCTGCTCTGAAGATTCAGCAGGACTTGGTTGCTTGGGAGTGCTGGGTGTTAATGCTGTTTTAAAGGGGCCCAGTCTCTGCTCTGAAGATTCAGCAGGACTTGGTTGCTTGGGAGTGCTGGGTGTTAATGCTGTTTTAAGGGGCCCAGTCTCTGCTCTGAAGATTCAGCAGGACTTGGTTGCTTGGGAGTGCTGGGTATATAGAGGTTGCAAAAATGTTAAACAAATTGTAGCATAAAGCAGTTTTAAAACTAAGCATAAAGATCACTTTTTAAATAAGAGTAAAGGTTTCTATGGATGCAGCTCTTGTTTAGCTTGCAGAGAAACATGTCAGGAAAAAAAAAGACACACATTATATTTTAATTATCAAAACTATAAAGTGTTTTATATTAAAGATCAACTGACCTGCTTTTCAAAAAAATGTATTTATATTTTAAAATGCCCTTGTGACCTCATATATGTAGGAAGAACACCAAATGTTTGCATATTAGAATATCGGAACATATAAGGAACATTAAAAAAGGGATAAAAACACAGTGTTTCTGACCATTTCAAAACACACCATAACAGTAACCCCAAGAACATCATCTTCTGCGTTACTAACCCCTTAATGGCACAACTTCTGAAATAAAAAGGAATCATGGCACGTGTCCTTAAGGGGTGAAATTGATACAGAAAGATTGGAGGGGAGGGGATTTTAACAACAACAAAAAAAAAAAAATAGAAGAAGAAATTATGTATCTATAACTTTAAGACACTCATCCCTCACGGTCTAAATCAAGATTTCGAGTTATGCCATTTTTTAGTATACATTTTTTTTTAAATTAAATTAAACTTACTTAAAGGAACACTATAGTCACGTAAATTACTTCAGCTAAATAAAGCAGTTTTAGTGTATAGCTCATTCCCCTGCAATTTCCCTGCTCAATTCACTGTCATAGGAGTTAAATCACTTTGTTTCTGTTTATGCAGCCATAGCCACACCTCCCCTGGCTATGATTGACAGAGCCTGCATGAAAAAAACTTTCAAACAGATGTAATTTATCTTAAATAATTGTATCTCAATCTCTAAATTGAACTTTAATCACATACAGGAGGCTCTTGCAGGGTCTAGCAAGCTATTAACATAGCAGGGGATAAGAAAATCTTAATTAAACAGAACTTGCAATAAAGAAAGCCTAACTAGGGTTCATAAACAAAGGGATTTAACTCCTAAATGGAAGAGGATTGAGCAGTGAGGCTGCAGGGGAATGTTCTATACACCAAAACTGCTTCATTAAGCTAAAGTTGTTCAGGTGACTATAGTGTCCCTTTAATACCACGTGAATTTACATTTTTGTATTTTTGTATATTTTTTTTTTTTAACTTTGATCCTTTTAATTTATTTTTCTCCTTGCTGTTTTGATTTATTTTAATGTTTTTTAACTTTTTTCCCCTTTTCTTAGATATATTTTTTTCTTTGCTGGATTTATTTAACCCCTTAAGGACACATGACGTGTGACATGTCATGATTCCCTTTTATTCCAGAAGTTTGGTCCTTAAGGGGTTAATCTTTGTCCTTTTTTTTTTCTTCTATATTTTCGCCTTGCTGGTTTTATTTAAAAGTTTTTCCTCCTTTTTTCATTTTTTCCCCCTCTCTTGTTGTTTATATTCCCCTCCTTGTGGGTGCTGCTGCTGAGCTAATTAGGGGGAGTGACACTTAATTTCCACCTGTGTGGGATTTGTATTGCCAATATAAACCCACTACGGACTCATAGAGCTTTCTCACTGGAGTTTGCTTGAAAGTAGGCTATTTAAAGTAGTCTCTTTTAAGTAGGAGTTAAAACAGGAGTTGAAACTACAAAGGAGTTTAAACCAAGAGGGTAAATAGTGTTTTAGCTCACTTGTGTTTTTTGTAACTGGGGATGAGTGCTAGCAAGATTAACTCAGTGCACATCATGCCGCATGTATGCATGCCTGGATGATTCTGTCCAGGGTCCATACCTCTGTGGTGGGTGTGACCGAGCGGCATTTCTGGAAGCTCAGATTAGAGATCTGGAGAGGCAAATTGTAACACTGAGGGAGATTGACAATCTTGAGAGGAGTCTGCTGCTCACTGAGCAGAGTTTAGTGGGGACAGGTAGTGGAGAGGGAGGAGATCAGACAGATGGGGAAGAGGCACGTAGCTGGGTGACAGTGAGGCAAGGAAGTGGGGGGGGAGGGAGGAGAAAAGGTTTAGCTAGTCCTTATCTCATGCAGCCTAACAGATTTGCCCGTTTGAGTGAAGATGTTGGGAGCATCGGGTGCTCAGGTCCGGCATGTTGCCGACAGAGTGGAGGGGTTATTTGGAGGGGCTGGAGATGACACCAATGACAAAGTCAGAGGAAAATGGAAGGTCCTAAAGAATGAGTTCAGGGAACTAGGAAGTAAGCTAAAGAAAAGGACCTCCAAGGTAATATTTTCAGAAATATTACCTGTGCCGGACGCTACAGCAGAAAGGCAGCGGGAGATTAGAGAGGTCAATGCGTGGCTAAAGTCTGGCTAAAGTGCAAGAAAGAGGGTTTTGGGTTTCTAGAGCACTGGGCCGATGATGCGCTTGGGTACAACCTGTATAGTCGTGATGGATTGCACCTAATCAGAAGACGATCTGCCGTGCTGAGAAGGTTGGAGGAGATTTAAAACTAGTAGTAGGGGATGGAGATAGGATGGAAAGATGATGGGCTTTAGCTCAGAACAAAGGGGGTGGAGATGGGGGGGAGGGGAAAGAACAGAGGAGGTATGTAATATTGATAATTCACAAAAAGTACAAAATACTCATGATAATATTATCCTCTGTCATTTAGGAGTTAAATATCTTTGTTTATGAACCCTAGTCGCACCTCCCTGCATGTGACTTGCACAGCCTTCCATAAACACTTCCTGTAAAGAGAGCCCTATTTAGGCTTTCTTTATTGCAAGTTCTGTTTAATTAAGATTTTCTTATCCCCTGCTATGTTAATAGGTTGCAAGAGCCTCCTGTATGTGATAAAAGTTCAATTTAGAGATTGAGATACAATTATTTAACCCCTTAACGCTGTTACGGCATTCTATGCCATCCAGGCTTTAAAGGGCTTTAACCCCTTAAGGACACATGACATGTCATGATTCCCTTTTATTCCAGAAGTTTGATCCTTAAGGGGGTAAAGCCGTTGCGGCGGCATAGAACGCTGTAACGGCTTTGAGCCCCTGGAGGTGAGATTTACTTACCTCCGCCGCAATCCTCTTCTGGAGGGCAGCCCGCCCCCGGGGTCCATGTGATCACTCTCAAAGAGTGATCACATGGCCCCCTATAGCTGGCTGTGGATCTGCCAGCAGGGGGACTGTCTAAAATGCCAGACAGTCCCCCTGCCGGTGGGAAATAGACTAAGTGGCTACTAAGAAAGACTGGACATACCCCACTTGCAATACTTTGGGTTGTCTACTTTTGCAAATGGTATGCCATCATGGGGGTAATTCTCATTCCTGGGCTACCATACGCTCTCGAAGGCAACATAACCAATCTGGCAAATTTCAATGTAAAAAAAAATGACAACAGTGATCAATTGGCAGGGATTACATTTTACTGTCATCTGATTATTATTATTTTAACCCCTGAGGGTTAATTCTTTTTTTTTTAACCCTCAGGGGTTAAATTTATTGAATTAATTAATTTAAATGTTTTATAATTATATATTTTGCTAGTTGGGGTGGGTGGGAGTTATGGGAAAATAGGGAATTTACGGTTAGTGCTGCTTACTGCTAGATAGGGGTTAACGGTAAAAAAAAAGATTAGAAAAATGTTAAATCTGTAAAAAAAAAAAGTTTTAAGAAAGTTTGGGAAAGTTTAAAAAAAAATAAGCAAAACAAAAGTTTAAAAACTAGTTTTAAAAAGTTTAAAAAAGTAAATAAATACATTAAAAAATGCTAATTACCACTACACCTGGAACAAACGAGAGAAAAAATGATCCCACGCTTAGGTTCAAAATATGCTTTTGAATTACCCCAGGGTGTATTCTTTAATAAATAGTATGTGTTTGGGGGGAAGTTTCAATAACCAACCATCTAAACTACTCCAAATTGGAACATGGACACAGCGTAAAACTTCAAAGTGAGAAAAAAAACTGAATGGCTGTGTCTCAAATGTGCCCCTTTAACATCCACATATACCTTGCAAACGTACGTACGGGGGTATTGCTGTACTCAGATGACATAGCTGAGCAACATATGAAGTATTATACAGTCGTAGTACACATAAGGTTTGCTAAACATACTGTGCAAACTCACTTTGTGTGTCAAAAAGGCAGAAAAAACGCTTATTACCACTACACCTGGTACAAGCTAGCGGAAAAATTATCCCACGCTAAAGTTCAAAATATGCCTTTTGAAATACCCTGGGATGTCTTCTTTAAGAAATGGTATGGCTTTATGGTGTATTTTGATTATATAGCCTGGTAAAATACTCCAAAATGGGACATGGGCACAGCGCAAAAATTTTAAGTTTGAAAAAAACTGGAATGGCTTTGTCCCAAATGTGCCCCTCCAATGTCCACATATACCTGGCAAAGGTACATACGGGGGTATTGCTGTACTCAGCCGACAAAGCTGAGCAACATATGAAGTATTATACAGTCGTAGTACACATAAGGTTTGCAAAATATACTGTGCAAACTCACTTTGTGTGTCAAAAAGGCAGAAAAAATGCTTATTACCACTACACTTGGTACAAGCTAGCGGAAAAATTATCCCATGCTAAGGTTCAAAATATGCCTTTTGAAATACCCTGGGATGTGTTCTTTAAGAAATGGTATGCCTTTATGGCGTAGTTGTAATATGTAGCGTGCTCAAGTGCTCCAAAGTGGAACACGGACTCATCAAAACACTCCATGAAAATTCACACTTAAAAACGTAAACTTGTCATGTCTCTTTTACAGCACTGTAACTTCACAAAATATTGCCAAAGACATTCATTGGGGATGTCTTTTTACTCAGAAGACTTGGCTGAGCATAATTTGGGGGTTTGAACTTAGTGGCACATATGAAATATACAAAATGCCCAGCAAAAATGTAATCCATATGTAAAAAATGCCCAAAATAATTTTTTACCACATACTTTGGCATATATTGGTGAAAAAATGGGGGCATGTTAAGGCACAATATGCACCATATGAGATACCCTGGAGTGTCTACTTTTACAAATGGTAGGCCTTTGTGGGGGGGTTTTGAACAGTCAAACTGTTATAATACTCCAAATAGAGGCATAGGCTCATTAAATCTGTCTCTCAAAATTCTACTGTGAATACTGAAAAGGACAGGTCTCAAATATGGCACTGTAGCTTCACGAAATAGTGCCAAAGACCTACAAAGGGGGTGTCATTTTACTCGGCAGATGTAACTGAACACAAAATAAAACTTTGTACAGGAATACCACACACCAACTTTACAAAATACACATGAGAAGTTCTTTGTTATAAGTTTGTGTGCCAAAAACAAAAAAAACAAAACAATTTTACTCCAATATTTAGCAGAGGTTGGCGGTGAAATGACTACGTAGAAAGTGTCAAAACAACCTTAGGTAAATAGCCTGTGATGTCTACTTTATATAAATATATACTTTTGTGTGGCAATTTTGTTGTCTTTTATGGCTATTAAGCTTACAAGACAAACATATCAAATTCTAAAATCGCTCCACATTAAAAGTTTATTTTACTCCTTGTGCTTTGTGACCTGTAACTACCAAAAAAAACTGAAAATCCCAGACACATTATATATTCTGTAAATCAGAACAACTAAATGAATTTATTTTGAATTACTTTCTTTAACCTGCACTAATTATGCACACATTATTATTGCAAAAACTGTAAAAAAATAATTTGTTTTTGCATTTTTCTGTATTTTTTTGATAAATAAGCATATATATATATATATATATATATATATATATATATATATATATATATACCGTATATACTCGAGTATAAGCCGAACCGAATATAAGCCGAGGCCCCTAATTTTACCCCAAAAAACTGGGAAAACTTATTGACTCGAGTATAAGACTAGGGTGGAAAATGCAGCAGCTACTGGTAAATTTCTAAATAAAATTAGATCCTAAAAAAGTTATATTAACTGAATATTTATTTACAGTGTGTGTATATAATGAATGCAGTGTGAGTGTGTATGAATGCTGTGTGTGTATGCAGTGTGTGTATGCAGTGTGTATATAATGAATGGAGTGCAGTGTGTGTATAATGAATGCAGTGCAGTGTGTGTATGAGTGCAGTGTGTATGCAGTGTGTGAGTGCAGTGTGTATATAATGAATGCAGTGCAGTGTGAGTGCAGTGTGTGTATGAATGCAGTGTGTATATATGAGTGCAGTGTGTGTGTGTATGAGTGCAGTGTGTATATAATGAATGCAGTGCAGTGTGTATGTATGAGTGCAGTGTGTATGTATGAGTGCAGTGTGTATGTATGAGTGCAGTGTGTATGTATGAGTGCAGTGTGTATGTATGAATGCAGTGTGTATGCAGTGTGTGTATGAATGCAGTGTGTGTATATAATGAATGCAGTGTGTGTGAGTGCAGTGTGTGTGTCTGAGTGCAGAGCATTGGTGGGGGTGGGCATTTTATTAATTATTATTATTTAATTATTATTATTGTAATATATATTTTTTTAATGTTATTATTTTTTTTAATGTTGTTATTATTTTTTTATTTTATTATTTTTTTAATTTATTTTTTCGTCCCCCCTCCCTGCTTGTTAGCTGGCCAGGGAGGGGGGCTCTCACTCCCTGGTGGTCCAGTGGATGGGCTGTAGGAGGGGGGCTGTCAGGAAGCTGTAACTTACCTTCACCGCAGCTCCTGTCAGCTCCCTTCTCTCTCCTCCGTCCGTGCAGCTCCCAGGTCAGCTTCCTCTGCAACTCCCGCGGCCGCGCGGAGCGTTGCCACGGTAACCCGTGGCAATGCTCTGACCCCGTGGCTCTCGCGAGAGTTGCAGAGGAAGCTGACCTGGGAGCTGCACGGACGGAGGAGAGAGAAGGGAGCTGACAGGAGCTGCGGTGAAGGTAAGTTACAGCTTCCTGACAGCCCCCGGTCCTTGTCTGTATTATGGCAATGTAAATTGCCATAATACAGACAACTGACTCGAGTATAAGACGAGTGAGTGTTTTTCAGCACAAAAAATGTGCTGAAAAACTCGTCTTATACTCGAGTATATACGGTATATATATATATATATATATATATATATGTATGTATGTATGTTACATCAAATTAAAGCCCTTTCTGTCCTTTAAAAAACAGTATATAATATGTGTCGGTGCAATAAACGAGAGAGATGCAATTTGCAGTTGAACGCAAAGAGCAAGACAATGCAAAAATTGCTTGTGTCATTAAAGGACCACTCTAGTGCCAGGAAAGCATACTCGTTTTCCTGGCACTAGAGTGCCCTGAGGGTGCCCCCACCCTCAGGGACCCACTCCCGCCCGGCTCTGGAAAGGGGAAAGGGGTAAAAACTTACCTTTTTCCAGCGCTGGGCGGGGAGCTCTCCTCCTCCTCTCCGCCTCCGTTCCTCCCCGTCGGCTGAATGCGCACGCGCGGCAAGAGCTGCGCGCGCATTCAGCCGGTCACATAGGAAAGCATTCATAATGCTTTCCTATGGACGCTTGCGTGCTCTCACTGTGATTTTCACAGTGAGAATCACGCAAGCGCCTCTAGCGGCTGTCAGTGAGACAGCCACTAGAGAATTAGGGGGAAGGCTTAACTAATTGATAAACATAGCAGTTTCTCTGAAACTGCTATGTTTATAAAACAATTAGTTAACCCTAGCTGGACCTGGCACCCAGACCACTTCATTAAGCTGAAGTGGTCTGGGTGCCTAGAGTGGTCCTTTAAGCGTAAGACAAGCTTCTGAAGCTGTGTCCTTAAGGGGTTAATAAGAATCAAAATTGTAATCATCCCTCTTAAAATATATATGCACTTTATCAATAAGAAATTCACTATCCACTTCTCTTAATACTCTTAGTGGTCCCACATTCTTTATTCTTATATATATAAAGGGATTATGAACATTGACACCATGTCACTTTAAGAAATGTATATTTTGTTTTACTATGAATAATTTCTGTCTCTATTCCTTCTGTATATGTTAATAGGTTTTTAAAAAACGACCATATCCCTTTTTAAATTTAACAATCACTTATAAGAACTATTCTGTCTCTTTAAGATATTTAAACCCTCTTTTCAGATGTTTCTAAATTATGAAAATTGAATATAATAATTTCTATATAACAGATTTTTTCAACATAATTTAAGTTGTTAAGACTATTTGATTTATGCTATTATGAAGAAGTTTATGTATGTATGCAATTGGAAATCGTTGACATGTCAATAATTGTATACACGTTCCACCCAAGTTCCTTTTTTTTTTTTTCAATTCTTTATTTTTGTCGTGCGGGAGGTTACAGACATTTCAACAGACGCCACAACAGCGTATCTCAGGATTCACATAGATTAGACAGTGGCGTGATAATTCGCACAGTTTTCATATTTTTTAAGCTTAGCTATACATTTAAATCTAACAGAGTGGGTTTTAGCTACAATAACTAGCATAATAATAGCACTTTGTCATTACGGTAGCATTTATAGCAGGGTAACGTAGAGGCAAAATAAAAAATGAGCAGGTATTCAAACATTAAGGGTTTAACTGCTATGATACGCGTGAAGCATAGCATCTCATGGTTCCATCCACTGCGCAACATGGAACTCACGATTACTGTAGGTAAGTCCTGTTTGTTCATCCAACGCCTGAAGCGTGGAGGGCATTGCTGGCGTGATGGCCATCATGCAGGCCTTCGGCGATATCTTGCTGCCGGAACTCTCTCTCGCTGGACCTCCCTGGGCCGGTTGTTGTAGCTCGGTTGCGAAGTGTTTCGGACCCATGAGGGCCGCAGGGCTCGGTGTTTCTGAGGCAGGAGTCGGCTCCGGAAAGCCTCTTCATGAGGTGTAGCCTCACAGCCGCTCTTGTTGCAGCGTTGGTCAGGGAGAGGTGCTTTGTGCTGCGTCGGTAGCTGGATTCGAGGTCAGGCGCTCTAGTAGTATGAGTCGCTTGCGTTAAGGTCCCTTTGTTTCTTGTGTGCGGGCGGGAGAGTGTATTTCTCAAGGCCCTCTGGTATCTGCTTTGCCTGACGGCCATCTTTGATGCTCGGGGTACCTGCTTATAATATTTGCGTCTCGCCGCTGGTCTTAGAGAGATCCTAAGGAGTTCCACACCAGAGCCAGGTCCAGTATATGACTCTATCTTTGTGAGCGTGTTTCAGTCATATTGATTTGTCAAACTATGCATTAAGATATCTGCATTATTGTGTACCTCTCTCTCTTTACAGTGATACAGTAAGAAGAGAGGGAAGTATATGTTTATTTGCCATTACTTCCTCCACCTATATATTTTTTGTGTGTTATAAATGAAAGAACAAACTTAAAGAGCATGCATCATCTAGAAGAATGCCAGAGGAAGTAATTAAGACCCCGGGAACCCTGACCGTATCCCACTTTGAGACCCGCCCCCAGCAGAATATTTATTCAGACATGGAATGCTTGAAGCAAACGGGAGAGCATGGACATCCAAGGCTAGTACCCAACGTTCCTCCAGGCTGTAACCCTTCCAAGATACTGTAACACAGAATGGGAGTCAACCAGAGACTACTTCAAATTCGTACTGAGCTTCCCCAGAGACGAGGCACAGGAGCGAGATACGTAGTGTATATCTGTTGCAAATCAATGGCAAGAGGAGGGAAGTATAAAAAGAAGTTGGGATTCTGAGATTTATGTACACGTTTAGAATGTATGAAACTGGATTGATATGCCTAAAAACCTTTATAATGCCCAATAAATTGAGGGGCAAATTCCATGGAGGGAACACAGAGACTTATGTATTTGGTGGAAAACCAAACACATTCTCCAGACTGGTACATCGGAATCACTCTCTGATGAAGATCATCTTGCTTGTTATGGGACTTGGCTGTTCTGTTCAGGGAGTCATTTAGTTTCCCCCACTTGGCAAGGTTCATATCCAAAGCTAGTATTCCCTTGTCAGAGAACACACCAGGGAGGACACTAGGTTGGACACCATAGTCAACAAGAATGGGATTTTGTCCAGTAGACACATCAGAAGCAGAATTCCTAGCAAATTTGGCCCAGACCAATTATCCTGATGAAGCGAGGAGAAACAGCGCACATATTGATCCATTGCTTGGTTAACTCGTTCTGTTCTCTGGAATAGAGTAAGGCTTTGACGGAAATATTTTGGATTTTTTTTGTAGGGAAACCAGAAAAGTTAACCTTGCTGACATGGCAGTAGGGGACATAGTTATCACACCCAAGGCCTTAAAGGGAATCTCCAGTGCCAGGAAAACAATCAGTTTTCCTGGCACTGGAGGGTCCCTCTCCCTCCCACCCCCCAATCCCCAGTTACTGAAGGGGTTAAAACCCCTTCAGTCACTTACCTGAGGCAGCGACGATGACCCTCGTTGCTGTCTCCTCCTCCGCGCCGCTCCTCCTCTGCATTGCGTCGGCCGGTGGGCGAGAATGATCCCGTCCACCGGCCGAGGAGACCTAATGCGCATGCGCGGCAATGCCGCGCATGCGCATTAGCGTTCCCCATAGGAAAGCATTGAAAAATAATTTCAATGCTTTCCTATGGGGAAATGAGCAACCCTGGAGGTCCTCACACAACGTGAGGACGTCCAGCGACGCTCTAGCACAGATAATCTAGAGCAGAAAGTTCCCTCTAGTGGCTGTCTAGTAGACAGCCACTAGAGGTGGAGTTAACCCTGCAAGGTAATTATTGCAGTTTATAAAAAACTGCAATAATTACACTTGCAGGGTTAGGAGTAGTGGGAGTTGGCACCCAGACCACTCCAATGGGCAGAAGTGGTCTGGGTGCCTGGAGTGTCCCTTTAACCCCTTAAGGACCAAACTTCTGGAATAAAAGGGAATCATGACATGTCACACATGTCATGTGTCCTTAAGGGGTTAAGCCTAAGGCATTATTTTCTTAGATGTCCCTTTTGTCCACTATGGAGGCATAAGCCTTCTCTCCTCCTGTATGTTTCATCTGCTTCAGACAGCTTAGTCACGCCTAACTGCATCGATTCAATAGGAGGGAGTTCAGTAGCTGGTCATTTGAGAGTAGCTGGTCTGTGAGAATGCATTTCCTTCAGATGGTTATGTATGTATATACAATAATAAATTATATTATCAAGATCCATTGGCAAGTCCCTGACAGCTCGTTTGTCTAGAATGTTATCAGAAAAGCCCTCTTGAAAAGCAGACAGGAAAGAGTTATTATTCCAACCAACATCAAAGGCTAAAGTCCTGAACTCTAAAGCATAGACAGAAGCTGTATACAAACCCTGTTCTATTCTCATAAGAGCCTTCCCTGCAGAACTATCTCTGCCTGTAAAATCAAAGGTTCTCATGAATGCAAATTAGCACTCTAAATAAATGTAAACCATGGGGATTTTAGATTTCCCAGATAGGATTAGCCAAAGAAATTGCTTTGTTAGTCAGTTTATGAAGAACCCTTTTGTTTAGTCTCCATGGAGTAAGAATGAGGGTTCAATTCAAAAGAAACATCGGCATAGTTGATAAAACCACGCCAGATATAGTATCCCCATTATACCTTTGAGTGTTAGTCATATGAACAGGAGACATTAAAGGATTAGGCAAAGGAGCAGGAAAAGCAGTAGGAGGAACCACAGCTGCCATTTTGTTGTCAGGCTGTAAATGAGCAATACAGGCTAATATGGTTTGCAGGGCCTTAGCGAATTGATCCATGTGATGATCAAAGTTGTCCATCTTAGCAACACAAACAGCCACATGTTTTGTAAATTCTGTAGGATCCATAATGGCCCTGTACCAGTCCTTAGAATGGCTGGGCAAATGGAGAACAGAGTCAGAGTAATAGCCCATGGAAAATATTTTTTTACATTCATGTGTTTTGGCTCAAATTTGTATATTGTGTTCTATGGGGAAGTTGGTCCAATTGTCTTAAGTATAACCTTTGGAAGATATACATGGCATTGTATATAAACCCACAACTGTCAAGACAACATTATTACTATGAAGGTCAAATGCGTACTTTAAGCAGCCCACTGTTAGTGGTTATGGTGCCAGGAATGCCCTAGCATGGAACAACGGTATATATTCAGACTGGTTATATTACTTACCTGGGTTCATAATGGGGCTAAAGCAAAAAATCCTATTTGACTTTACTATACCAGATTTGTTAAACTTTTCAGGTCATTCTGTGGCTGTGTTGTGTGTTATAGTTAGTCTGTAACTTTAGTTACTGTTGACTTTTCCAATAGTTTAGTTATTCTAATTATTGGTGAGCAATTAGTTTTTTTTTTTGTTTTTTTCAGGTTGAAAATCTTGAAGTTTTCCTGAACCATCCAATTAAAAAGCACACTTTGATCAGATATTTACCTAGATCCATCCGGCAGCAGCTGTTATACAAAAGGTCTGACTTGAGTCTTTTTCCTCGCTTAAAGGGTTACTATAATCTATAGTACCTATAGTATCTATAAACCTTTCCGACATAAAAATAATGAAGCACTTCCAATTTTGCAATAACCTAGGAAAAAAAATCCTTCTTGACCTTTGAATCCTTCCATGAACGACTCCTTAACCTATCTGACACATCTTGCCAGCGATGCTCCTCCTCATCCAAAATGGAATTGTCTGCGCTCTACTCATCCAACATGTCTAAAGCGAATGGGGCTAGGCGTCTTCCTCTTCTGAGGATTGTACCAGAGAAGGTAGCCCAGCTACCATCAAATGTTTTGCGCATTCAGCTGGCGCCTTCCCTTTTAATCTAGGAGGTAAATGTGAGGTGTCCTTTTCGTGGCTTTTGGCCATGGGTGGGAAGTCTCTGGTGGAAGCTCCCTAGCCAATTGTGTATTTGTCTATTGGAGGAGCAAGAACCAAGGTTTGGGTAGAAACCTCGGGAGGAGGTTATGCCGCCAAAATCTTAGAGAGGGCCTTCCACAGAAGCTGCCACTGCAGCATTAATCATGGACTGGAAGTCCTTTTCTCTTTTTTTTGGTGGTGGTGGTGGTGGTGGTGAGTCACTGTAGGTGGTGCATAGAATGTCCTGTGCTGTAATCACAGGTCCTAAGTGAAGACAGCAATACGAGCACGGCGCTGTCTGCTGCGGCACAAGGCAAAGCAAATACAGGGAGTAATATCCAGAGGCCTAATGGCAAACTAAAGCAAACAAATAGAGGGAGTAATATCCAGAGGCCTAATGGGAAACTAAAGCAAGCAAATACAGGGAGTAAAATCCAGAGGCCTAATGGCAAATTAACCCCTTAAGGACACATGACATGTGTGACACGTCATGATTCCATTTTATTCCAGAAGTTTGGTCCTTAAGGGGTTAAAGCAAGAAAATACAGGGAGTAATGTCCTGAGGCCTAATGGCAAACTAATGTAACCCTTTTTTGCCCTGCTCCTGGCAACAAGCCGTAGTTTGCAGCAGTTACACCTTCTTTTGTCGCTGACAGGGATCCTGGGCCTCTGCTATACTTGGGAGATCGGGACATCTTGTTCTGACACAGTGCCTCCACTCCGTGCAACTTCTATTTATGGGGAACCCACCCCACTGAGTAAATGAGTACCCTCCACTTAATAATACCTCAGAGACATGAAATAAATACAGACATGGAAATACACACTGTATTGTGGTTAAAGAAATACGCATATAACAGCAGAAATAACAATCCAGTTCCTGGCTAATGTTAAATGATGATACATTCCCTGATGTAGGAATGATACAGTCACAAGAATCTTCAGCAGCAGGAATGCAGACAATAAAATTCCCTTAATAACGTCAATAACTACATCTGAACAGTTCAACTCATAGGTACCTGCAGGTAAATTATGTGCACAACGTTGGGGCCCTTAGGTGTAGGTAACACTACCCAGATACAGTTATAAGGGAGAATCCTGAAGCAATCTCTGGAGACGGTACCTTTGAATGACTTCTGTAACTCATATCTCCAGAAAGATCCAGCCAAATGTAGGACAGCAGCAGAACAGCAATGGCAATCTTTTCTCTTCCTTCTGCTGACAGGATGCAAAAGCTCATTCACACTACTGCAGAAAGTTCCCTAATCTGCAGGGAGTTGAACATAAAATAAGTCTTCTAATTCTCCTAGCAGGGCAGTAGACCGTGCCAACTTATTGTAGTAGCAGTGCACTAGCCTTCCCCTATTTTGATTTCCACTGTCCCAGCAGGAATAGATTATTGAAACCGGTAGGAACACACTTTCTTTTATGCAGATTCACTAGCCCAGGGGTCCTCAAACTTTTTAAACAGGTGGCCAGTTCACTGTCCCTCATACACTGTTTGAACTAATTCCTATACATACTGAAACAGACAAATAGACATAAACAGACACTTACTAACCTACATACAGACATAAACACGCATATGGTCATACATACACACGCACGCATATACACACAGACAGAAATACATACTGACACAGATAGATAGATACATACATACATACTGAAATACACACACACACCCATACATACAAACATACAGACATACATACATACTGACATACATACACACCGACATACATACATACACACACACAGCTAATTTTTCTTACTTTGTTTGCAGGAAGGTGGCTGTGGCTGATGGGAGTTGGTGTGGCTCTTCCCTACTTGCGGCCTGTCTCTCTTCCTACCCGTGCTGAGGGAGCTGGGAGTAAGTGACCAGCCGTCACTTCCTCCCAGCACTACTTTGAGGCTGCAATTTTTTTTAAAGGGGCCCGGTCGCGCTATTGCACAGCCGTAGCACTGACCGGGTCACTGAAGATATAGGGCACATTGGGTGGCCCTAAATGCTTGGGCCGGGTTCAGGACCCTGGCGGGCAGTAGTTTGGTAGTTTGAGGACCCCTGCTCTAGCCCTTCCTCCTCACATGACAGGGGAAAGGGCAAAGTTCAAGATCTCAAACTTAAAGCAAAACCTCAAAATATAGCAGTCTGTTACACTAAAGCAAGAAAATACAGGGAGTAATATTCTGAGGCCCAATAGCAAACTACAGGGAGTAATATCCCAAGGCCTAATGACAACCTAAAGCAACAAAATACCGTACACTGAAAATACAGGGAGTAATATCCTGGGGCCCAATGGCAAACTAAACCAAAAAAATGCAGGGGAAATACAGGGAGTAAAACCCAGAAGCCCAATAGTAAACTAAAGGTACAGAAACCTGACAGGGCTAGGCAAAACAGTGGGGATGACCGCTGGAAGGGCAGCATAGAGTATAGGAAACCTTAGGAAACACCATGAAAGAGAGATCTGTGTAAATAGAAGTACACATAAATCATACAGAAAACAGAAGGAGCAAATACTTTGACCTGTGCACAGTAGGAGCAGCAAAGAAAGAGGGGACGTTTGGACTGTGCTGTGAGGGCCTTATATAGAGAATATTACTTTGTTTTCATTGGTTGATTCTATAATTGATCTATGTTGCTGGCGTTTTAAGTAAAGAGAGTTATGCAAAATATGACTCCTGTTATGTGGTTAAATGGCTATTTCATCTTTATTATGTTTATTGTAATTATCAATTATAATACCCACAAAGCAGATACACTGGGTATTTTAACCGCAGGCTAATCAGTACATATTTTCATCGGTTTTCAAGAGTTTGTTTTATTGTGGCATTAATGGGTGTCTGTCGTTCTTTCAGCTAGTATGTTTTGATTTTTAAAACTGATCACTAATATGCTTTCATAGTGCTTAATTATTTTACTCACTTGATTATTTCTTTCAGGAGATATGTCTTTTCAGTGTTCCAGGGTCTGCAAAAATTAAGTTACATGGGACTTTTGCAATTTGGTCCAACAGAAAAATTTCAAGAAAAAGATCAGGTATGATTTGACGTTGGCTGATAATACTTTTGATTTATTTCCCAGTTTCAGTACACTTATTTAAGTGAGTTTTATTGCTCATATAAAACCTTTCCTAAACCAAGAATACACAAGGGAAAAATAATTGAAATTACTCTAGATCGGTGGACTTAGGTTACGCATGCAAGTAATTAACCAATAGAGTTAAAGTAAATTTATTTATGTTGTAAAGAAACTAGAACATTACTAAGGATATGCAAATGTGCTTCCTGGAGGTTGTGTTTATCACCAAAAAATTATTGGGAAACTCCCATTGTGTGTAGCTTGTTAAAAGCTATGGGTTATCTTAACATCAAAGGTTTAAATTACAGTTTAAATTTCACAATGCTGAATTTCATACAGTGCTTATATTTCGGTTGAGTTTTTGTTAAGGTTGTAGTAAACAACAATATCAAATAGCCAAGCTGTGACTTTAACTAAGCAGGTAAATGTTTCTAAATCTCTATATCCAAACTAAAATATATATATGTGTGTGTATATATGTATGTGTGTGTGTATATTTCAATTCCCTACAATTCAATTAAGAAATAGACACCTTCTGTGTTTAGCTAAAGTGGAATTATTTTGTTATATAATTATTTTCAAATAAGAATATATTTTCTATTGTAGCTTGTTATCCGTTATTAAATCTCAATCCTAGATATGCAGGGCAAAGAGTTTCATTCCTTCTTGAATTGTACTTTTTTGGTCTCTGAGGTAGTTTAAGGAAACACTCTGCCAAAAAAATATTTTTATATAAATCACTGTTTAGCAGATATAACCCCAATGAAAACATGCATGCCTTTAACCCCTTCCCGACCGCTGACATATCCGGTACATCCAACAAGAAACGGTCCTTAAGGACTGCGGACATACCTGATACATCCTGGGGTAATTAGAGCTCTGGAAGCGGTCATGATTGCTTCCAGCAGCTCTAATTGTATTACAGCGATGCATCGCTGTAATACCCCCCTCACTGCCAAATATATTTTATTTGGTGCATATTGTTTTTTGGGAAATATTGGCACGTAACACGACAACACAATATTCGTATATTACAGGTTGAACGAGGTAGGATTAGCAAAGTTCAGAGCTGGACTAGACTCGTTCCGCACCCCAGATCGACAAGCCATGGCAGAAGTAGTTCTGCAGTAACAAAGCAACACACGCTTTACCCAACGCAAGCCCACCACATCCCAGATTATGGTCCTAAAAATACTGTCTTTGAACGTTAAAGGCCTCAACTATCCGAATAAGCGGAGATTGGCTTTTAAGGAGGCTAAACAGGCCCAAGCCCAGGTTGTGTTTCTGCAAGAAACTCATTTTGCAAAAATAGGTAGACCGACATTCCACTCCCCCGCATTCCCAGTAAGCTTTCACTCCTGTTTCTTCAAAAAAAAAAAGAGGGGAGTCTCTATTCTCATAGGCAGAGATGTTGCCTTCTCGCTAATATCTAAACATGTTGACAGCAATGGTAGGTTCCTAATACTGCAATGCCATCTCAATAATACCCCTTACACCCTGGTGAACTTATATGGCCCACACTCGGACCAACCCGGTTTTCTAGATCGGATCTTTCAAAAGCTGGACAAATGGGGGCTGGGCGAGGTGATCATAGGGGGGGACACAAACCTTATTCTAGACCAAAACTTAGACACGTCTACCACCCAGACAGTAGCAAACTCTACTCTCCAGCACCGACACCAAATTACTAAGCAATTGAACCAAACTTTATTGGCATATGGATACGCCGATCCATGGAGGGTTACCCACCCATTAGAACGAGACTATTCCTTTCACTCAGGGGCACACAACTCGTACTCCCGGATAGACTGTTTTCTGATCCATGGGTCTCTCATTACTAAAGTGGTGAATAGCACTATTGGGCTGATCACGTGGTCGGACCACGCCCCGATCACCTTGACACTGGGCGACCAATACCCGAATAGGGGCAAGGGTTCGTGGAGACTGAACGAACACCCCCTAACTGACACTCAGATACGCAGTGACATTGAGCGGGAACTGCAGCACTACTTTCACAACAATAGAGTGCAAGATTCAGGTATAGCATCAGTGTGGTTAGCACACAAGGCCTACATCAGAGGGGTATTCATCAAACATGCGAGTAGGGCTAAGGCCCACAGATTAAAAACGTACTTAGAACTTACCAAAAGGCTCACGGAGGCCTCTTTGCAGAATAAATCTTCCCCTTCTTCGCAACACTTACAAGACATTAAAGACATCAATTCTAAACTAATGGAGATGGAACTAGCAAAGACCAATTTTATGTTGCGTAGATTGAAACAGAGGTATTTCGCACATGGTAATAAGGCTGGGGCGGTACTAGCCTCACAACTGCGGAAAAGGGCAGCTGCCACAAAAATAGCATACATACACTCAGCACATGGACACAAAGTTATGAACCCTGAAAACATTGTGGCAGAATTTG